>NW_004949097.1:6285603-6292712 GCF_000317375.1 Microtus ochrogaster
TATATATATATATATATCTTCCAGCCTGGCTATATTTTGTACTGCCATAGGTCAAAGCAGCTTTATTTATCAACCAATAAAAGCAACACATACATAGAAGATATCCCACATCAATGTGGCGATATACAGATTAATATAAAGAGGTTAAATTAGGATATAAGAGTTAGTCAATAAGAAGCTAGAGCTAATGGGGCAAGCAGTGTTTTAATTAATACAGTTTCTGTGTGGTTATTTTGGTTCTGGGCAGCCGGAATGTCAACAAAGAGGTCAAAGTAAGACAACGGTTTCCAGTAGATAAGAAAGGAAAAGGAAAGGCATTCTTAGCCAGGAGAAAAGATAATTATATATTCATACATATTTATGCATTGTGTGTGTGTCTGTGTGTGAGTATGTGTGTGTGACTAAAATGTGGTGCTTTGGAAATAGATGCTACCCATCATTGACTAGTGTGTGACACAGATAGAGACCTCTGTGAATGATAAGAGAGAAATGTCAAGTTTTACATATTGAAAGCATAATGACCAAACTGAAGATGCCATTTTTAAGTGCATAGACAGATGAGAAGCGAACAAGTGTCTGCAATGAAGAGTACCATCATCTTGCTTGGATTTGGGGCTGACAACTCAGAAGTTATGAGCATAGCTTCTATACCATCAGGTACAGGAAAAAGTTATTGAAAACATGTAGACATTGTAACAAAATAAACTACTGTGATAATGGTGTCAGTGAAAGCTGCAGAAGAAATGTGACAAGCTGCTGATTGCTTTTAATGGAACTAAGTAACTGTTGTTGAGAATCAGCAAATAAGAGGGAATAGAATGTGGATTTCTTGCTGGTTGAGGACCACTGTAAGTGAAGATAAGAGATGGGAAAGAGGAGAAGAGATGAGGGTAAAGAGAATTTCCTCTTTTTTCTGTACATGACTCCAAGTATTGACCTCTTGTGGTCATCATGGCTGGCAGCAAGCACCTTGACCTGATGAATCATCTCACTGGCCCAGAATTATTCATGTTTAGACTTGGTAACGTTGAGATGCCTAGGACTACACAGGAGGATAGGCAAGTGATTGCAGTGTTTCCTTGGTTTCAGTTATCATCTGTGTGCTAATGACTTCTCACGCCACATCTGCAGCTGTGGAGCAGTCTCTCCAGCCTCACCTACGTATATTTGAACCCAACAATATCTCCATTGCAGACCAACTCCTAGCCCAGCCTCTTCTTTGGCTTCTCGTAATTCATCTTTAAGTTTAACCAAAGAACTCTCTTTACTATGTCAGGCCTTGTACATGCCGACTAGCAGTCATTGATGTTGGAGCACATGTTCTGAGTTTTAGTACTGCTGAAATTCCCTACCTTGTCTATTTCCATAGCTGTCTCTTGACACTGAGACACATGATAGTCTATGTTCCAGAAGTGTTCCTGGGATTTCTCTGTGAGTACATCAAGAGCATCGTGGTCTCTTCTGTTCAAGTGTCTCTCAGCCTTACTGGAGACACTTGTTTCCCATAGGAATCATTTATTACTTCATCTGTCCTTCACCACAATAGACACATTTCATCCACTATTGATAGGATTAACATCTCATTGCACAAGTGTCTTTATTCTAGGGCAGAACATTTATCATATTAGTCACAGAAGTACTGATAATATCTCTTCCCTTTCCTCCTCCCTCTCCTCTACCCTCTTCCTCATTTTTGTCTTCTACTTTTTAGAAAGAAATAACAATGCAAAAATGTTTTCCTCAAAAATTTGCCTACAAGTAAAAAGAATAAAATCCCTCCACTTTTCAGTGCACTGTAAACAAAATATCTTCTTAAAGATGAGAAAAACCCACAAATTTATCCCTAGTTATTTATTTGATTTAATAATATTTAATGAATATACTTGCCACTTTTGCAGAAAAATATTGTGTTTGTAGAGAGTGAGCTGTAGAATCAGAGACGTGGCTTTCATACTGTGTCCTGCACCTCTGACCTAGACATATCACCCAACTCTTCTGCAGCACAGCCTTGTGCTCTTGAAACAAATATTATATGCATTTTGTGAACCACCATGTGATGGAAAAGATTTAGATTCTCTACGAACATGTCTGGTAATTCTGTGCTCCTTTAGATGTGAGAAAATGGAGAAAGAGAGTCTAAGGAACTTTCTCAAAATTGCTCAGATTTTAAATGGTGGGTCCAAAAGTTCAGACAAAGGATTGATCATGTGGTCATGTTTTCTTCACTGATTTATGATGAGAATGCAATGGAATTATTACTGTGCAAATACTTTACCAACTATAATGGGTCTTTATGTTATTGCTGTTTATCCCCACCACTTTCTAAGAAAGATCTAAAAGTGTGAAATTATATCCATTCATGCAGACAAAATGAAAGGCATATTAAAACAAATGTAAATGTTTGCATGTCTATCACCAGAGTGAGATGCATAAGCTTGATTTTTGTCTGCATTTATTCTTTAATTTTTGATTTTGGGTTCTGTTGAAATGAAGATGCTGCATGCAGGACTGCCTGAGCTAAGTGGAACTGAAGACCTGAAATATGTGTATAACAATCTGCGTCCACAAGACACAGACCTGGAGGCCACAAGTCATTTTACCAAGTAAGATCAGCTGCAAATGTGTATGGATGTTCATGTGTGTTGACATATGCTCTACTTTTGAGGTGATCTCGGGTTAGCTAGTTATTGATAGGAAGCTCACATATCTACAACCGTCTGGGTCCCCATTTTCAGAGAACAGAAGCAGAGAAGTACGTATGTCTATAAGCAGAAGGTCTTAGCTGGTGTCTCCACAGATGCCAGTGTTTGCTAACCAGCTTCTTTGTCTAGCAGATTGCTCAATAAGAGGTCATTGCAAAGAGCAAGGGCTGACATAAATAAATTGGTTGTTCTACTTGAACTCTGTCCAGAAAAACAATTTGGGAAAAGAGATTTATGAAGAGAAACAAGCCTGCTACTTTCATCTACAAAACAATACAAATATTGGGATATTTAGTCAAAGATCTGTGACTGTCATCTAGCTTTAATCTATTTTTCATTAAGCAAGCCTGAGAAACACTTGTGTACTTCAAGGTGAGACTCTCACCAGAATGCAGAGAATATCAGTTAGACTCCAAGGCTCTGGACAAAGGACAGTGATTTTGATAATGGAACACCCTACAGGGATTTTTTTCTTTCTGAATGGGGAGTATAATTCTCAGACTATTTCAAGTACTCAGGAAATGTCAACTGTAGTTATCCCTGTGCACAGTTCAAGGGACGCAAACAGAATTCTTTCTTGCCTGTGACTCTTCAGAGTGACTCTTGCTTGAATCTCTTAATCATTTTCAACACAGACTGCATTATTTTTCACTAGAACGTGCTCTTTGGAAGAAACATCAGCAAAATTAAAGCCCTTCCTGGGTTTGAATTTCCTCCCCCATTTTTATACTGTACAATAAAGAACATCTCCTCAATGCAGGCGGCAGTGAAGCTTCCACCAGACAGAACCTCACTTGCATCAGAAACTTCTTTCTCATGAACTTCAGCAGACAGACAGCAGGACTAGCAGTGGAATTTAAGACCAGTGACAGAATCAAAGAATGACAGACTGGGAGGATCCTTGATTGCTGATTGTGACAGTAAACATTCAAAGGAGAAACCCCAGATGCAGAGGATTAAAGGTCCTCCCTGTCACCCTCAGAAACAAGAAGACCTCATATCTAGCTCTCAACTTTCTGCTCCGGTATCTTTCCAGGAGTCAGTCCTGGAAACTAGATAATATTACTAGGTAACACTAAGCAGAGAGCCTGCTAAAATGAGGGCTTTTCCTGCTACCTGTTTATTATTTTTGTAATCTGGCATTAGAGATCCATTAGGAAAGACGGGTAGGAGTCCTTGTTTGCTTGGTTTTTCACTCTTTTAAAAATATCCTCAGCTCAGGAGACTCAGACAGAACTGCCTTGAATTCAAAGTTAACTTAGATTTTATAATTACTTCCAGATGAGCCTGGCTACAGTGAAAGACCCTATCTCAAAGCAGCAACAACTAAACTAAATAATCTCTTAATTAAATACACACACACATAAAACAAAATCACAAATATTTAATAATGACTATGACTAGTCACTAGCTTTATGGCATAAGTAGCATAGCCCCTTGGTTTCAGAGTCCAAGAGATCTCAAGTTATCTCAGCTTATGAGTATAGGCACCAAGGAAGGCTGACAACCTCACCTTAGCAAGAATAGGGCACACAGCACAAATCCTGAAGTTCCGGGGAGCTCAAGAGAGCACCACAGATCACACCACAAGAGTTTAGTCCTATTAATTATTCGTAGAAGAAATGAGTTTACATGACACCCAAATAGCACCCCAATCAGGTTATTCCTTCAAAAGAGAATTCCAGTGGAATCCCATTCTTTCGGCGGACTCTGGTGTCACAGACAGAATGATTGACATGGAAGTGGGGCATAATAGAGACTCTGGAGATAGCTGGATGGGGTAGAAAAAGCAAAGAAAGGTAGTGTGTGGCTGGGCTGCAGGGTCTGGGTTGGAGAGAACACCTGGCATTATTTGGGTATTTATGGCACAGCAGTTGACGACTAGGCCTTCCTATCACATAGGTGTATAGATACTAAAGTAGAGATAACAGTAGCAGGCCCTGGCCGAGGAAAACTATGGACAGACTTCATTAGCCAGAGTCCCATCTTGTCCATCTCTTGGTCTGTAAAGGCCATGTGATCTTGTGTATGAATGATCTTCCCAAAGTCAGTTCATTGCCTCTGTCCATTTCAAAGGGACAGGCCCAAGTAGAGGAAGCAGGTTTAATCCTGAAACCTCAGGGCAGTGGGCTTTTCCCCCTGACCCAGTTCTGTACCTCTGCCAAGGCAATTGCACAGGTGCAGATGCTCTTCTTTCTAAACCGAATTTTCTTCTACCATTTTGTAGAGAAGCAGGTTTAGACTCGCACTCTGTTGCAGGATTAAGCAGCATCTAATTATGTTAAATGGAAAAAAATCATCTCTGTGTTTAAGAACTCTTCATCCTACCATTCCCTTTCTCTTCCTTCATACCCTTCTAATCTGAGTGGATCTGTCAAACTTACTCATCCCTCTCTATTACCCCCAAAAGCAAATTTTCCAGGACAGATAATTTTCAAGACGTAACATTCATCCTATAGTTATCTATTTAACTCATATATAAATCACAAAATTTTAGAGGAGGCATGCGACCTTACTTTCAATCCTACTATAATATCAGATTCTAGACAACTAATATATCACCCATGAAGCCTTGTTATTCAGCACTCATTAATCTTTCTTCTCGTGACAATACAGGATAAGCTCTTTTATGTACGATTTATTGCAATTATATTTTGTCTTGCATAATTTCATCCTAATTAATATTTTGGTTGGTTACATCAATTTCTCCCAAGTAAATCAGGACAGGTGGTATATTCCAACTTGTCCATTCCTAACAAGATCTGAATATGGAGCAAGTCCTATTTAAGGAAATGTACAACTGAAGCACCCAAGTGCAACCAAGAATATGGAAGACATTTAACATCAGGCCCTGTTGTAAATGCTTTTCATACCCTTCATTGTCATAAAAACACTGTGAAATAGTAAATTTCTTTTTTTAAATTTATTTATTAAAGATTTCTGTCTCTTCCCCGCCACCGCCTCCCATTTCCCTCCCCCTCCTCCAATTAAGTGCCCCCCTCAGCCCGAAAAGCAATCAGGGTTCCCTGTCCTGTGGGAAGTCCAAGGAACCCCCACCCCCATCCAGGTCTAGTAAGTTGAGCATCCAAACTGCCTAGGCTCCCACAAAGCCAGTGCGTGCAGTAGGATCAGAAACCCAGTGCCATTGTTCTTGAGTTCTCAGTAGTCCTCATTGTCCGCTATGTTCAGAGAGTCCAGTTTTATCCCAGGCTTTTCCAGACCCAGGCCAGCTGGCCTTGCTGAGTTCCCAGTAGAACATCCCCATTGTCTCAGTGTGTGGGTGCACCCCTCGCGGTCCTGAGTTCCTTGCTCGTGCTCTCTCTCCTTCTGCTCCTGATTTGAACCTTGAGATTTCTGTCCGGTGCTCCAATGTGAGTCTCTGTCTCTGTCTCCTTTCATCGCCTGATGAAGGTTAATATTCAGGAGGATGCCTATATGCTTTTCTTTGGGTTCTCCTTATTTAGCTTCTCTAGGACCACTAATTATAGGCTCAATGTCCTTTGTTTATGGCTAGAAACCAAATATGAGTGAGTATATCCCATGTTCCTCTTTTTGGGTCTGGCTTACCTCACACAGGATAGTGTTTTCTATTTCCATCCATTTTTTTTTTTCGAGACAGGGTTTCTCTGTGGCTTTGGAGCCTGTCCTGGAACTAGCTCTTGTAGACCAGGCTGGTCTCGAACTCACAGAGATCCGCCTGCCTCTGCCTCCCGAGTGCTGGGATTAAAGGCGTGCGCCACCACCGCCCGGCTCTATTTTGTATGCAAAATTCAAGAAGTCCTTGTTTTTTACTGCTGAGTAGTACTCTAATATGTGTAAATTTCCTAACTACATATTTAGATTAAGAAAGCAAAGCCCAAGAGAAATGAAACACATTGCAAAACATCGTCAACAAGAGGCACAGTCATGTGATGGCTAGGATGTGGAGCATCAGCCAGGAGTCTGTAGGCTTAAGGTCATCTCTTCCTCAAGCAGATCCTCAGATCCAGGTCATGGTTTAATCAAAATGTCCTTCACCCTTTGGCAGGCACTAATCCTCACATCTGAATTCACCTAATCTCAGCAAAAATAGAAACACTTCCCCCATAATAGTATCTCCACCCACACTAAGAGCTCCTTGGATTTTTTGGGTGAAATCTACTGTAAATCCTGCCTTTGGAGACTCAGGTAGGGTCCTCTGCACTACAGGCTCAGGTAAGAATCCTCTTCTGTGGAGACTCAGGTAGGATCATCTGCAGTGGAGACTCAGGTAGGGTTCTCTGCAGTGGAGACTCAGGGAAAGTTCCTCTGCAATGGAGACTCAGGGGAAGTGCCTCTGCAGTGGAGACTCAGGTAGGATCCTCTGCAGTGGAGACTCAGGGGAAGTTCCTCTGCAGTGGAGACTCAGGTAGGATCCTCTGCAGTGGA
>NW_004949097.1:6292812-6327438 GCF_000317375.1 Microtus ochrogaster
AAGTTCCTCTGCAGTGGAGACTCAGGTAGGATCCTCTGCAGTGGAGACTCAGGGGAAGTTCCTCTGCAGTGGAGACTCAGGTAGGATCCTCTGCAATGGAGACTCAGGGAAAGTTCCTCTGCAGTGACTTCTCAGAAATCACTTTCCTTCTTGTCTCATTTTTGGCCCATTCCCAGATGGATTGAAATGGTGTCTCTATTTCCTTCTTAGAAAAATCTCCCTTGAGATTCACTCTTTCTTAATCCTCAAGAGTCTTGCTAGCATATATTATCCTAAGATTTCAGCAGCACACCTTTTTATTTTTAGATCTGATATGTCTGTTCAGATCTTCTTCAGGTTCTTTGTCCAGGATGAACAACTCAGGGATATTGCTTCATCCTCATTTCATCTAGCACAAAGCAAAGCTTGATACTGAAGGTCCAGAAACACCTATCATTTGTGCCTGTGTTTCTTTACAATACAGAAAAGAGACTGTTTCTTATGATCTATTATTTGAATATTTTGAATTTCTAAAATATACATTACTTCTTCTTTTAATCCTTAAACAATGAATAGAGTAGGTTTAAAAATCTAGGTCAATTATGAATGATAATGCAACTTAGGCAGAGCATTTGGGTTTTAAATAAATGGTAGGAATCATATGTACCTCTTTACAATCATCTTTGAGTACTCAAAACATATTTGGTCCAGAATTTCCCAAAAATAGCCAGATCCAAAGATGGTCAAGTCTCTTATGGAACGTGACATATTGAGTATACATGACCTATGATATCCTTTTCTTTTCCCCTGGTCATCTCTAGATTGCTTTTATAGTAATACAATAAAAATATAGTCTTACATTATAATATATTGATTAATATATAAATACTTTTATACTAATACAATGGAAATGGTGCATAATCTACTGTGTTACTCAGAGGCTGATGGCAATAAAGAAAAGTCTGTCTATGTTCTGTACAGAAAAGTTTTTTTTCAAAATATTTTTAGCCCATGGTTAGTTGAACTTGTAGCTTTGGAGGTCACAGATAGAAATATTCAAGTGCACTTTTGTATAAAACATATTATCCTCTTTAGCTGTGTCCTCTAACATCACATGGATTTTAGAAGTTAAAAAGGAAATGTGTACTCACAGATAAAGAAGTAAGTTCTGTAATGAACGCATCATGGATATTTGGTGCTTTAGTAGAGATCATTAAACACACACACACACACACACACACACACACCTTAATTACACATTGTACATTGCATTTGAAAAAGATACATATAGTCTCTCTATTTACATCCTTTTATTCTCTTCCTTTGTTCTGCGATTCGCAAAACCTTTTGTGCTGATGCTTATTCTGAAGTAATTACCAAGTTCCAGATAAAAATAAGACAAGAGAATCCTCCTACTCACTGTCATCAGGATCACAGCTGGGGTGCATGAGTGAGGATTGAGCCGTGTGAGATGTGCCGTTACGTTCACCCTAAGTTCCTACATCCTGGCTACACTGTTAGCACCAGGAAGCTCCCCTTTCAACCCTGCCTGAGACTTGAAAGCCAGCACTGGTTCCGTCTATCTGAAAGTACTGAGCAGCCCAGATTGCTTCCTTACCCCAGGGTGTGTGCATTCAGGTCAAGAGCTGATTGTAAGTATTTCAGAGGATGTTACATGCTGTGAAACTCTGAAATTGATATTGTAATTAATGGTACAGAGAGGAAAAGAAAAATAAAACTCGCTTGCTGGCCATAAAGGTTTCTTTGCATAATCTCCCAATGCCGCTCTTTTCCCTACTTCTCTTGTACCACTTCTTGAGGAGGAGCACAGCTGAATCAAAGTATCATGACTCAGGCCCCTACAAATTGCTGCTTTCCTGTACCATCTCTGTGAAGCCCACTGCTAGGCAACAAAGAAACCATCCATTAAAATCCTGTCCAAATGGCTTATTTCAGAATTTTCAATCATCCTCAACCCTCTGGTTTGCTGTCCTTAGAAACAGATAACCTTCTCCACAGATGGATCAGAATGATAAGTATAGATTCCACCACCCACCTCTCCTCCCACATCTAAATGGTGCTTTTCACATCATCCCTTTCCCTCTCCAAAAGTGAGAGGAAAATTGTCCATAGATGCCCAGAGACCCTTTTGGCCTGCCATGCAGATTCTGTAATTCAGACAACATACATTTTACCATTATTTATCTAAAAGCTAACTTGAAGCAATGCAAGACATGAAACTTAAAAGAAAAAAGTCTGGCATTTGAAAGATACATGACACAGAAAGACACATGAAAGGCAGAAACTCAAACAGTAAGCCAACAATGTCAGAGACCAACAGGTCCTATCTAGTCTCAACTGAAATAGGCCTGCTTTGTTTATCTTGCTCATCATGAGCTACATCCTACTTCTACTTTCCTGACATTGTGTGGTATGAGTTAGGGAGATGCTTGGCTCACTTACATACCTGTTTTTCTTTGTCCTTGCTGGATGGGTCCTTCATAAGAGTTTCTATGGAGCTTGTTGCTTGAGTCTTGTCCTGAGCACCATTGTATTGGAGGAGGCCACTTGTTGGTTCCTGGATGCCCTGTTACCTTCGACCCAAAATAATCACACAGAAACTGTATTAATTAGATCATGGCTTGGCCCATCAGCTCTAGCTTCTTTTTTTTTTTTTATTTTTCGAGACAGGGTTTCTCTATAGATTTTTTTTTTTGGTTCCTGTCCTGGAACTAGCTCTTGGACCAGGCTGGCCTCTAACTCACAGAGATCCGCCTGCCTCTGCCTCCCGAGTGCTGGGATTAAAGGCGTGCGCCACCACCACCCAGCTAGCTCTAGCTTCTTATTGGGTAACTCTTACATCTGAATTTAACCCATTTCTGTTCATTTGTGAATGGCCACATGGCTGTGGCTTTCTGGCTAAAGTTCCAGCATCTGTCTCTGGCGGGGCTACATGGCATCTTCCTACACTGCCCTTCTTTCTCCCAGCATACAGCCTATCTTTCCCGGCCTAGTTCTGTTCTTCCCTGCCATAGGCTCAAAGCAGCTCTTTATTCATTAACCAATAAAAGCAACACATAGACGGAAGGACCTCCCACACCACCCTGTCAAAGAACAGCCCAGAGTTTTTTCTCTCAAGTTAGCACTTTGGAGAAAAGCCCAAGGAGGGGCCATTAAGTAGACAAAATGCAGTGGCTCCAAAAGAGATGATTCTGAAGAAGTTGGAATTGTTGACAGCCCTTAGGGAGTGTGCACCTAAACTCACATCTTAGCCACAGTACCTGGAGCCACCCACAGCTACAGACATAGCACAGGGAATCCTGTGTCCCTCTCCTTCTCATTTATATCTCATGGCCAAATAACAAGACAAGACTGCACACTCAAAGGCATCCGAACATAGTCCCGTGCTTTTGTAGCTGTCCAGAACTGAGCAAAGGAATGCTGTGTGGGGTAGCAAATTTTTGGACTCCTTTATCATTACATTAAAATTGTTTAGTGTCTTACAAACTGCCACATTATAAACTGTTCTATTCCAAAAGTAAGGCTCAAAGTCACCTTTATCTTAGCTTTACCACCTATACCTACAGACACAAACACTCACTCACAGGGAGCAGAAAGGATTTGGAGGAAGTAACAACCAAGGCATTCCATTTTTCTTAAACCTAGAAAATGAATTTAAAGAATGTTCTCAGAATGCCTTTTATCATTCTGAAAGTCTTTCATGGCTTTTTAATCTTATTAAAACTCAAACCACACTAATTTTGTGAATCCTTGTTTTTTTTTTCCTTTTTTTTTACATGGCAATGTAACAGCTTTTACAATGTGTACTTCCTCCCTTTGTTGACCAGCCCCATTCAATATGATGTGTGATAGCTTAGTTGCTGGTATAAATACCTGCAATAGGAATATTTATGACAATTTTCCCAGTTTGCCTAAATATCAAGTCAGGATGAAATGAGCTGTTGAGTAATAAAAATGGTATTTGGAATTTTGTGGAATACTCTGAGTCTAAAGGTTAAATGCATTTGAAAAATTTAATGCACCTACTAAAGGTACCAAAACTCATAAGTGAAAAAAGAAGTATCTCAGACAACAGTGGTCCACAGTTGTTCTGTGCTTCAGTTCACAGGCAACAAAGTCCTGAGCCTGTGCAATTTGCAGAGCTGCCTAGTCTAGTGTAGCAAGCAACCACATGAAAGGAACTTACCATCAATTCTAAATTCATTTTTCATATGTTAAAGAGTTGCATAACTTCCATATAGTACCATATATTGCCATGGAATCTTCTCTACTGTTGCATGTTAAGATTTATCTTCCTGTTGAACATAACAATTAATTGCAATATCGACAGGAAAGTAAGCTGGCACTGAAGATATGGTTCATGCTGTCCTTTTACGGGTATACTACTCTGTAATCGGAGTAGGCCATCACCTGTCTCCTGGGTTCCTCACTCTGTTTGCTCAGATCTTACCAGTTTTTACAAAGGTGTCACCATGAGAAGTTATAATAATAAGCTTTGCATAGCTGAGCCTGAGGAGTCTGATGTTCTTGTTTATATTCAGTCAGGAGCCTCTTGTGACATTTACTTAGGATTCTCCAACTCTGTGGCATTCATTCTGAAGACCTGAAACTTCAAGTTGGGAAACAGTGAAGACATTTATGAAGACTTTCTATGTCCTCGGTGAAAGATTGTCTTCTATATGTGACAGGGGATTGTCATCCAGGAAATCTCAGCACTGAGCTTGCCTAAACACATCATCAACATGAGAACACCAACTGACATGCTAGTGTGGGCGGGGGAACACTCATAGCTTTACTCCTAGTAAAACTAGAAGTGAGGCATGGATAGTGAGAGAGGAGGAGTCAGTCTTCTTCAGGGATAAGTCCTGATTGGTTATTCCGTTCCAGGAGGTCAGCCCTGAACACATATAAGAAACACTGAATGAATTCAGTACGTTCGATTGATAAACTTAGATACATATATATAATGTCACAATAATACATAAAGAATAAAAGGCCATGAATTTGGAAGAGAGTGGGGATTTGTGGGGAAACAATTAGAGGGAGGAGAGGGGGTGACATAAACATAGTGCTCGTATATTAACTTCTCAAAAAATAAAATTAAGAGATTTTTAAAATCAAGGGTACATAAGAAAAGGGAGGAGAGAAGGCAGAAGATGAAGAGAAGGAGGACACAGATGCAGCACCAACAGAGAGCTCTAGCCTCTCTAATGGTCTTGTGATAGCATTCTTCCAGGACCTGAGGAGAATTGCCAAGACTTAGATTCCACCAAACCAATAATTTACACAATTGATTCCTCTTGTTTCTTTCCCATGTGCAGTTAGCTAAGTTTTGGACTCATAAGCAATCACTTCCCTATTTATTTGGTAGTAGTGGTAATGTTGCACACTAACATACTACTTCTAATGATTTGCGTTACCTCTGCTGATCCCCGAGTCATAGCATGCTCTAATCCCCAAGGAGATTCTCTAGATGCAAGAACTAGGGCTCCTAGCCATTAGGAGTGGTGTTAAGTTTGTAAGCAGAGGTACTGAGCTCAGTGGGAACAAAACTGACTTTTCTTCAACAGGTGATTTTTGCAACATGCAACTATGCCAAATAATAAGAAAAAGAAATCCTGTGTGTAGCTCCTACTGTCCTGACTGTGCTGGGCAAATGAAAATGCTTGCTAGCATCAGTGTCTCCAGATTATTGGAAAGACCATTATAAGGAAAATCCACATGCTCATGGTCATGCTTCCCAAGATATGTGGGCAACTTGTCAAGTCCATAAGAATTAAAACAACATACCTTATCCTATTTAAAGGATAAAACATAAAATTTGTGTTTCACATGTACACAAATCCTTTGCATACATGTGCAACTTGTTATTACAAGTTCTCTTTGACACATCTTGATGTTGACTTTTCACAAGTAGAAGTGTTACCAGCAATCAGAAGCCTGAAGCCAGAGGAGGAGTAGATCAGAGTCAGCCTGAGCTACAGCAAGATACGTTGTGGATAAAATGTGTAGGAAGGTGTCTTTGATCACACGTGCAGAAGGCATTTGCAATGATTGTTTGTTGAATATATGCTTTAAATTCTGTGTGTGTTTGCTGAGTGTATGCATGCGCATCCTGTGTGTGCAGAGGCCAGAAGACTGTGTCAGATCTCCAGAACTGTAGTTATAAGCTGTTGGACGTTACCTGGTGTGGCTTTGTTCTGGAAACAAACTCGGGTCCTCTGTAAAAGTAGCCATCTCTCTTAATCACTGTTCCTATAGAACATAGTTTTAAATAACACCATTTTGGTTAAAATATATGTTTGAATATTTTTGACATATATAATATATATCAATATATTTTATAATGTATAATATATTTGACATATATGTATATAATAAAATAGGAATTGTGTGATGACACACTTTATAAATAGAAGTATAAAAAAGTGCTAGCCAGACATTTAAGAAGTTACAAATTGAATGCTGGATTATTGCTTTTCCTCATGGAATAAAGAAATTGCGACCGAGCTGCATCAATTTTTCATTCCCTGTGAACTGCTGAGCAGCTCAGAAAGCTGGACAATCAGCACCCCAATTTAAAAACACTGATGCAGTAACACGTTTATTTTGCACACCAGAACCCCTGCAATGAAATGAAGTCTACAGTTTAGATGAGGGGCAAATTTGTTCCTGGTGCGTTTGAGTCACGTGAAACCCTTCTGTTTTTAATGATACAATTACAATGTAAGAAGAAGCCTAAAGAGTGACTCCTACAGAGTCCTCACAGACAATCTGCGCACAAAGATTTCTCGGAGATTATCAGAGGACCTGCTCAGGAAAACATATATTCTATCAAGCCACCAAAGCACATAAATAATTTAAACTGTGAAAAGAAACATGCTCATGTGGAAATTCCCCAGCGTTGCTTGAGGGCCTTACACATCACTCCGGCCCACACCCTGAAGGTAACACTCCCCAGGGGCCACTCTGGCTCTTATGCAGTGAAAAAGATTTTCCTGGTATATGTAAATGTGAATGCACAACTATGTCATTTGCACTGGAGAGGTGGCTCGATCAGTAAAGCACTTTCATGTGAGCATGAGGACTTGAGTTTCTATCCACAGCATCCCCGTAAAAGCTGGTTGTGGTAGTATGAAATTGTAATCCAAGCACCAGGGAGGCAGAGCCAGGAAGATAATTTTTAGGCCTGTGGTCAAGCTAGGCTGCCAAATTGGTAAGACCCCATGTTCAGTGAGACATGGTCACAGAAGGTTGAGAACAACTGAAGACATCCATTGTCTGACCTTCTTACACACATATAGATATGCACACACATATTCATGTATACCACACACATACAAATATGCACAATGTGCATTTTCATGTATATGTATACAACATACATTTATATATACATATACCACACACGTGTAAATATATAATATTTAATTTTATTTTTTGGTGGGGTTTTTTTCGAGACAGGGTTTCTCTGTGGCTTTGGAGCCTGTCCTGGAACTAGCTCTGTAGACCAGGCTGGTCTCGAACTCACAGAGATCCGCCTGCCTCTGCCTCCCAAGTGCTGGGATTAAAAGCGTGTGCCACCACCGCCCGGCTAATATTTAATTTTAAAAGAAATTTCCATTGTTTTAGAAGTTGCTGTGAAGACCAGAGCCAGAGATTCAGCACCTGCCCATGCGTATATTGCTGAGGCATTTTTTGGAGGTGGTTGCTTCTGAGGAGAAGAAATTTAAACTATTAATATACAACATTATGTGAAATTACACATTTACTGTGAAATAGAATACAGAGTATAAGCATTTTAAGATAGAACGTATTGGATATGATGCCAATATGCTTGCAATCCCAGCACTCTGGAGGCTGAAGCAAGAAGATCTCAAGTTTCAGGTCAGTTTAGGGTCCCCAAAACAGAAGTAACAATCAATCAAACAAGCAAAAAGACAAGGTCTAAGGTTTAAGAAATTTTGTGATTATTGATCTCTTAAGGAAGCGGGAAAATATTTGTTAGGATTTTTTTATCTGCCTACAGGCATTCCTGAGTAAAAATCACAGACTGAACAATTTTCAGCCTTTTCCACACCAGGGAAATCCACACTAAAGCTAGTAGATTATTTTCCTTGGTAAGACAAAATTGAAAGTTTCTTTTTCTCATTATCAAAAATTCATAAACAGAATTGAAACTTGGGAATCAGTGAAATATGAATGGAACTCTTTGGTTACTGTTTTCCAGATTACATTATTTTTTGGTTGCATTAACTCTCTCTTGGATTTTGTTTTCATGCAGAAAGAAAATAATTTTACTGCCTTTCTGGAGGATAATAAGATTATCATGAAGCATTTAGACTTTCTGAGGGCTAAACTCTGATTGGCTCTATCACCCAAGTGCCCCAGTGCACAGAGCTGTGCCTAGCAGGGGAGTTAGACGTTCTTTATCAAGAGTGCCTGGGGATTTTCTCAGAGCTGGGATTCTTCTGTCTGTAGCTTTGGATCTTTATTATAAAAAGTATTCTGAATAAAGGTTAGAGACATAGTTCAGTAGTAGAATGCCTGTCTCACATTCATGCAGGAATTCCTACAGCCAGTAGCCTTTAAGTTACCCGCCCACTTGGGCGTGGCCTCTTATACTATTTATGCCAATTTAAAATGTGCGCCAGGCCTCTTTTCCTGCTGTGGGATTCGGTTGCTGTTCTTCGTTCCAGCAAAGGACTGTGATTTGTGAGTCTACCACTAAAGAAATAATCCTCTATTATTCTCAATTCTGAGCTGGTGTGGGATTCCTTTTAAGGGTCCTTCTTCACATTCATGTGCCCCCCCCCCACTATAGAGACATAGCTCAGTAGTAGAATGCCTGCCTCACATGCGTGAGGCCTCCCACTGTTACCCAAGCCAAAAAGTCATTCTACATATTCCTGCTAACAGTGTTATTTTTTAAAAAAAGTCCTAGAGCCATTCCCTGGGTGTGTGTGTTTGTGGATAGACAGACAGACAGATGGATGGATGATGGATAGATGGGTAGATAGATACATGGATGGATGGATGGATGGATGGATGGATGGATGGATGGATGGATGGTAGTTAGATATCGTTGTTATCTGATATATCAGACCTAAGATGCTCTGAAAACAACCTCCTGGATGGGTAATATTTAATGGCACTATGTAATATGGTGACTGTAAGAAGAGGTGGATATGAGTGAAAATTTGCCTTAAAAACATAGGGCAGGGAGCTAAAGTGTAGCTCTATAGTTAAGAGCACTTATTGCTCTTCCAGAGGACCCAAGTTCAGATCTGGAGGCGCACTACTACCTGCAAGTCCTACTCCAGGTGATCAGATGCCATCTTCTGGCCTCCAAGGGCACCTATATACACAAGGCACACATGTACATATTAAAGAAAGCAAAAGACACTCACATGCCCCACTTTTCCTAAGATTTTTAACCCTTGGAGAGTGAGAAAGCAGAGCACATGTGGGCAGAGCTGGCAGGTGGCAAGTGAGTGCATCAGAATTTACAATGATGGTTCGTGGTCGCTGCTCTGTGAGGGCTGAGTGCACAGCCTCACTCCACCCCAGCACATCAGAGTGCTCAGTAAGCATTTTCTGGATCGATGAACCGATGAATATTCATAAGTAATGACTGGTAATATACTCATGCTATTGCTATGATTTTCCTGTCTTTAGAGTCAATACTCTCTGCTACAGCATAGAGTCACAAATTTATAAGTTCCAAGAATATTATGAAAAATATTGAAGAGCGTGAAAATGAGTAATGGGGACCAGGGCTGTATTTCAACAATTTTAGCAAATTTTAACATCGATTTATGCATAATGATGAGAAAAACTTAAACTTCTGTAAAAGGAGCTAGAGACCATAAAAGATAAATGAGTCTGAGTATTTCTAAAGTCAGGGGAGATTATTAAACATGGTTGAAGTACATTGTTACCATCGAGGATCTGGTGGATTGATTCTAAAGGGGATTTTGTATGATAATGTTGATGCATGCCAACTCGGAAATTTCATGTTTGATTTTATCTATTCATGTCACAAACCACTAGCAAGTTCACAACGGAAGGAAATGTAGATAAATATCATACTTCTAAAGGTGAAAAATTTTAAGCATTCCCATTGCCAGGGGAAACATGAAGCCTCCTCACTCACAGTGAAAGTATGTGTTAGTGCCCCTTTCCTGTTGATCTGGGGAACAATTGAAGCAATTCCAAGGGATTAACAAGAACCTGATTTCAGATACGAGTTTGGATGAATGATTACAAGATAAATGTTCAAACAACCACTAAGAAATTAAACTGAAAGCCTTATTTGTAACCTCAATGGAAAGTGGAAATTTAACAAAATCTAGAAGCATTTAGAAATCTTTACCATATAGAAAGCAATGAAATTTCATTCATATCCAGTGTAAAATTGTACAGTACACACACACATACACACACACACACACACACACACACACACACACACACTAAAAATGGACTGAGTTCCCAAGGCCCAGATGAAGAGCAGAAGGAGGGAGAACATTAGCAAGGAAGTCAGGACTGCGAGGGGTGCGTCCACCCACGGAGACAGAGACGGTGGAACTGATCTAATCAGAGCTCTCACCAAGGCCAGCTGGACTGGGACTGAACGAGCATGTGATCAAACTAAACTCTCTGAATGTGGTTGACAATGAGGGCTGACTGAGAAGCCAATGATAATGGCACTGGGTTTTGATTCTACTGCATGTACTGGGTTTTTGGGAGCCTAGTCTGTATGGATGCTCACCTTCCTAGACCTGTGTGGAGGGGGAGAGCCTTGGACTTCCCACAGGGCAGGGCACCCTGACTTCTCTTAGGACTGAAGAAGGAGGGGAAGGGGAAGTGGGGGGAGTGGGAGGGAAATGGGAGGATAGGAGGAGTTGGAATTAATTAATAAATAAATTTTTAAAAAGTCAACCTTTCAAAACAATGGCAATTGAAACTTGGAAATGTAACAGAGAGAATGAGCATGCTGCTTGCTTTCTGGTTCTGATGGGTTAGCACTGCCAATCATTCAGGGAAAGAGAGAAAGAGAGAAATTTGCTAGTTTAAGGAAACTAGCAAATTTCAATATGCTCTTCGGAGGGAATAAATAGAAAATATCATAAAAGAAAGGATGAAAGCTTTTGTTAAGGGTTCATTGTAGCATCAGAATACTAAAAATATGCTTCCAAGATCAAGCAACAAAATCAAAACAATCAGAAAAGAAAAAACACCATAGAGTGAGATATAATTCATATAAAACACTTAATCATTAATACATAGTTATAGTGTACTGAATTTTTCTAAGATAGCTTTTAGAGAAATAAAAGTATACAGAGATAAAATAGAACTAAACATTGAAAATTGAGCCATAGTTTTCACAATCCTTTACATAGAGGAGATGGGAAAAAGTGGGTGTGGCATGTTCAACCTTTGACATTCCAACATGATGTCATTTACAGAGCTGATGCTTCAGAACCAAACAAAGACATTACCAAAGGTAATCTCCTAATGTACATTTGTGACATTGTGTTGGATTGCATGTGGACTACAGGTTGCACACACATATTCATAGGCAGCTTTGGACCTACCTCACTTTCTAGGTTTAATTTCTGAACATGTGCAAATACTTCAAATGATTTTGAACTACAGTTAATTTGTTTTAACATCATAATCTCTAAAAAATATAAAACAAAATAACCTTTATTTATTTATTTTACGTGTGTCTGAAGCTCTCTCACTGTGTAAGTCTCTGTCTCCATGTGTGTCTGTGTGTCTCGTTCTCTGTGTGTATGCGTCTATGTTTGTCTCTGTATCTCCATCCTCTTCTTTTCCCCAATGCTAAGATTGCAGATGTGTAACACTATGTCCAAATCTCTCTCTCTCTCTCTCTCTCTCTCTCTCTCTCTCTCTCTCTCTCTCTCTCTCTCGTGTGACACGGGTGTGCATGTGTGTGTTCACTCCTGTGCTCACAGCATTCATGAAGAAATCAGAGGACACTCAATAGGACCAAACTCAGTCACTCAGACTCAACAGCAAGCACCTGCTGAGCTATCTCACCAATGCAAAAAATTCTTAGAATATGATGATATTTTCTGTCTCACCAAGATAATGTCTTCTATACTTCCTAATAACTTCCAGATGTGAACTTAATATTTAAGAACACAGTATTTAATAGCTGGGTTTTATAAATTTTCATCTCACCCTTTCATAAACATACATCTGACAAACATACAGGACCCAATTATAAGCGAAGCCGGCTGATAGAGGGAGTGTTTCTCACTGTCTTTTCTTTTCCACTTCTCTAGGAAAATAAAGGAAAGTTTGGAGTGTTTCCCAGTTAAACTGAATAACCTGATCCACACTCTTGCACAGATGCCAGCCATAAGCCTTGCCAAACCAACCCCTCAGACTCTTCCCCAGGAATCCTACAACCTGCATAAAACCAGGACAATTCAGAGAGTCACAATATTAGGGCTCAGCAAGACACACAGCAACGTAAGTTTAAATCTGCACCACAGACTCTGCTACGCATACCTTTCAAAGCATGGTGGGATTTTACTATGCAAATTGAAAATCAGTTACAAGTGGAGAAGTGCCATTAAAGAGATGTTTTAAGAAAAATCATAACAACCGGAGCTATTAGTGGGAGAACCATCAGGAGGAACAGTTCCTACCCTGTGGTAGAATATAAATCAAGAGCTAATTAAAGTGTCTGCAAGAAAGGACAGCAGAAATTAGGCAATGTTGAGAGAACATAAAATTATGGAACCCTCATACATTTTATTTATAGGTAATCGTGGCATTACAAATTACATCCTTCGGTTCTGATGATAATTTTTTTAACAGATAGTTTTCCTCTTTGCTTAATTTAATTTAAAACCTAAAAGCAGGTTTTAGGGTCTGTGGCAAGTTTAATCTCCATCTTTTGCTTTTTGCCTGTTTATCTGCAGCTGTACCTGATCGAGGTGACCCTCAGCGACAAGAGGAAAAGCCTGACCCAAAAGTCATTCGAGCAGTTTTCCAGACTTCACAGCCAAATTCAGAAGCAATTCTCGTCGCTGCCTCTCCCAGAGTAAGGCTCTGTCCCCTCGCCAGCTATATTTGCCCTTCGGAGTTCATCCTTGAGCAGAGGGGGAAAATGGTGGCTAAGAGATTTCCTGTTTGGGAGCAGCGGCAGTGTCTGCTGAAGAGCTGCCCCCCCTCCCCCCCCTGCAGAGCCTGAGCGAACAGCCCTTTGCATCAGAGAGCAGAACAAAGTTGGCAATTTTCTTTCCAGCCATTGATTTTTGTAGATGGAAGAAGAAAAAAATCAGAACCTCTTTCATTTTTCATCACTTATTGGGAAAAATTGTTTTATTTCCCTGTTTTAAAATTTAATCTCCTCAGTTGTTTTCTATAAAAATAGAATTGAAATTGAAAGTCAGAACTAAATCAACATGCCTACTCTTCTGGCAATAACTGAAATTTAAGAACTCATATATAAACACACATAGATACACATAAAGAAGAATGGGGGATTTCTGTTCTGAGGGGGAGGTGTAATAATATCAATTGGTTCATTCATAATTCACCTTGGCTTGTTCTCAAGCTGGGGTTTTCTTAACCAGTAATGACTCAACTTGCAGTATCTAAATGTTATTTTTTCCATGTACATTCTGAACGAATTGCTGAGGTCATTCTTTAACAATGAAAAAGACTGAGCACGAGCTGGCAGTAGCTACGATGACAACAAGCAGTCATCTCATTTGAAATGCTCCTTAGTTAAAATGGGGCAAATTTGGGTCATACAGCAAAACTGTATTTTATCTTTAAAATTGTGAGTTCCCCAGAAATTAGTATATTGGCAGCCAGATAAACTGAATTTTGATTCTTTCCCTCGGCCCCAGGGTTTTTGTTGAGCGGACCAACCTTTGAGGCTGTTGCTAACATGCCCTGCACATATAGATTTGTAGATGTTCTTTGGTTTAATCACCTTCCAAAGCATACATACAAGTTGTCAGTGGGTGAAGAGATGCTTTGGAATATTGAAAACGTATGTTTGCTGTTGTCATAGACATTTTGAAGCACGAACATTTTCAATACCTGGAAGATAAGACACTAGGCAGCAGTTAACACAAGATGCAAATTCACTCACTCTGGAAACTTCTATGCATAGGTTTAGGTTTTGTTCTTCTAGTAGAATCGGAAAAAGGGAACCATGAACAAAGATCTGCAAACCTCAGTGAGAAAGTTCAATGTCGAGGCTTGTCATCATATCCAGTAAGTCACCGTAACAGTATGAATTAACCTCTATTAAAGGCTGCCTCCTCAGGCCTCTTGGATGCTGTGGAGAACTTCAGAAGTGTGAGCACCTCTATCCACACGCCTCTTCTCAATTTCCAGCCTTAGTTAAGATTCTGTTCTGCACACGGCTATTGCCTGGCAATGAAGCTAAATTGATATTCAAACCATTTAAGGAACCCACTGAGGGAGGGACATTTAGCCTTGTGTACTCTGAGCAGCTCCTGTGGGCTGTCACTCCCACAGGGGCCAAGACTGGAGATCATACATATGGATGAAGAAGACAGCAAGATTTCTTCTGACTGCTACATTCACTGAGGGAAGCCCTAAGAGACTTCCGCAAAGCCCATCTGAGAAAAAAAATCAGAAAGTCAGAGTCAGGAAGGATGGAAATCTGTTTAGTCATAGCCTGCAATAGAGGTTTTCTAACTGAGCCAATTGTACTTCCGGCGCCTTCCAGGAATGCACAAACATGGAGATTTTCTTAGAAACAATGACTTAAACTCATCTGCTGGAGGGGACTCCTCTCCCTCTTTCTGCTTTCCGCTCAGCATCAGAACTTGGCTGTGTGTTCTCCCAGGATGAAAACACACACACACACACACAGAGAGAGAGAGAGAGAGAGAGAGAGAGAGAGAGAGAGAGAGAGAGAGAACCAGACCAAAGGGAAAAGAAAACCCTGGTATTAGTACTGAGGAAATGAATTATTCTAATTATTAGAACAACACTAATTTCAAATCAGGACTTCAACACACACACAAAAAGGTAAAAGCTGTTTTCTTTTGCTTGCTTTTCACCTTAACCAAATTGAGAGAGACTATGACAATGGTGTCAGGTAAAACAGCGTAAAATTACTTTTCAGTAACTGCTGTCAATGTGCATATGGTAGATGAGCTTTACATGGATTGGATGGTACTAGCATGGCCCAGTTCCTAAATTCTGTGCACAGAATTATACTTAGAATTTTCAGTATCTATAAAATGTCAGAAAAGATTGAATTGCTTCATTATACCAATATGGAAGTTTTGCACATAGACATATGAATTATATTTAAAACTAACTAAAGCAGTCTAGTTACCAAGATCATTTCCAAAACTGCCACCATATGTATGTGTGTAATTTATTTTTATATTATAGACTAATTATATATGGATACTAATTTTTGTAACTAATTCCAGATGAAAAAAAATCTTAATAATTCAATCCTTAGATTGATAAACTATTTTAAAATACGAAGTGTTACTTAGTTACTAGGTAATAAATTAAATATGTACATTTATCCATACTGCACTTTCATGACTTTTTTTTAGCAAGTAACAGGAATGCCAGGTGATGGTGGTGCACACCTTTAACCTTAGCACTCAGGAGGCAGAGGCAGGCGGATCTCTGAGTTGCAGGCTAGTCTGGTCTACAGAGTGAGCTCCAGGACATCCAAGGTGACACAGAGAAACCCTGTCTCAAACAATGAACAAAGATAAGCACCAGACTTGAAGTCACCACCTGCCTCTGGTGCTTGCTGAGAAAGTTTCACAACCCCTCTCAGTTCTCCTTCTAGGAAGCACTGCAGGCAGGCCTTCGTCTGCACAAAAAAGCAGAAGTGTAGGTACAGGAAACAGTGAGTTTCTGAAAAGATACAATTAAGCATAAAAATGTGTTACCAGACGGGATGGGAACACTAACAGGTCATCCCATCAAACAACTAGTCTTTTTTTTTTTTTTTTTTTGGTTTTTTCAAGACAGGGTTTCTCTGTGGCTTTGGAGCCTGTCCTGGAACTAGCTCTGTAGACCAGGCTGGTCTCGAACTCACAGAGATCCGCCTGCCTCTGCCTCCTGAGTGCTGAAATTAAAGGCGAGTGCCACCACCGCCCGGCTCAAACAACTAGTCTTAAGTGCAACTCACCAAGACGGTCTTGAGGTGGATGACAGAGAGGTCTTCTGGTCAAAGTCTCGGAGTCAGGGTGGCTTTGACTCACAAGAGCAAGACCAGATGGAAGCAGATGCTTCTAGATGAAATGTCTAATTTATATCATGCAATAATGTCTGTCAAGAGCCCATAAGTAACAAGACAACCAGAACTCTTTGAAAAACTGTAAAACATTAATCTCAGAAACTTTGTATTAGCCCCTACGTGTACTAGATGGAAACATTTGTGGCCTGCCATAAATACAGTAATAAAGACCACATCAAATTAATTTAACATTAAATTAAATTAGTGTTGATATCAGTGCTGATTCAAGTAGCACAAATGACCACAGTTGCGTCTATAAAATGGCCATGATTAATCATGTATATCCTGACTCTTTCTAATGCTGTTATTGGCCCTACATGGGTGTAGCTGTTAACTTTGTGACCAGCCCAAAAGAGCTACTTTTCATACTGACTGAAGTATTGCTCCTTTCTTTTCAAACAGGTTTCCTCACTGGTGGCACTTACCGTTCACAGATTCGGATCACAAGAGAATCAGAGATCTAAGTCATTACGTGGAACAGATGCTGAGTGGGTCTTATGAAGTTGCGAATGTAGGTGACAACTTATTTCTTTCCACTTTGATGCCAAGGTCAACTATTGGCTTATTGTTACCAAAAGTAGTTTTAAATGTATCAGCATGTTGTAGTTTCTTCACTCAACAAACATGTCTGAATTCCATGAAATGAAGTCCAGAGCCCCAGTTTCACACCGCCTAGATGATGCAATGTGAGCTAAAAGGACCACAAAATTCAATGCTCTAGAGTCTCAGAATCATTGATTTCTTCTGGATTTGATACAAAAATTATGGATTTGGAGACAGATAGTATTTTTCAGGCTTTTAACTTGGGGTGGGATTTCAGTTGTTCTAGGGTAACGTCCTAAGGAGAAACAAAGCCACAGAGAGATCATGGGTAACGAGAAGCATGTTACTCTACTAGGTTCCCATTGAGACTTTGACAAAGTATGGCTTGAAGCAACACAAGTCTATTTTCTTTCAGTTTTTGAACTCAGAAATCAAATATGGGACTTTAGGAACTGGAGTCAAGGTATTGACAGACCTGCTCCTTCTGAAATATCCCATCTTCAAGAACAAAGGTTCTCCACCTGTGGGTCATGACCTAATTGGGGGTTACATACCGGATGTTTACATGATGATGAATAACAGTAGCAATTTTACAGTTATGAAGTAGCAACAACATAATTTTATGGTTAGAGGGTCAGCACAACATGAGGAACTATATTAAAGAGTTACAGGATTAAGAGGGTTGAGAACTTTTATTCTAAATTATTTCTTCCAGCAATACATTGGCACATTCAGAACTCAGTTTCTGCCATCACACATTCCTGTCTGCCTCTAACTGTCATTGCGCCTCTACTAGAAGGATGTTATTTATTAGACTATGCAAACCTGAACTACACAGGACAATCTTACCATATCAATACCTTCAGTTTAAATTTATCTACAAAGGTTCTTTTGCTGTTTAAACATTATATAAATTAGACCATGAACATCTGCGTGGAGGTGATAACTGTTCTACTGATAGTAGGGATGAATGGAAGTGTATAAAGATTAAACTATTTTGGATCTTAATATGGAGAAGAGAAAGAAAGAGAGGAAATGTTCCAGGTATGGTGATAATTTTGCTAACAGAAATATGAATCTGCTGTATGACAAAACTTTTCCTGGGGCGACACAACCTACACATCTACTCTCTCCAGATTAAAAAAAAATAAAAATAAAAAAGCTTCTACAACGGATCAAAGTACAGATATCCAGCTTGGTGAATAGTGAGTTCCAATGGAGTTACTTACAAGAATATGGATGAGGGATTACTCACAGGAGCAGAAATGAACCAAAGACTGTTGTATCACCAAAGCCCACCCCAGCATGAGTGGTAGCTCCCAACGCTTGGAACCTGGAGCACACTGCACAGCTTCAGAAAGCTCAGAGTAGGAAAGTATGCTTTCTAGATGCCTCATTGGTCTGAACTGCTTTCAGGTTGCTCAGCTGGTTTTGGTTCTTCCCATCAGCTGGTCTGTTCTCAGTCTTCGTTGCAGCTCTTTCCTTCAGTATGAGAGGACTCTAAGCTCTTACTGCTTGCTGTGGTGGAGCCAGGAGGGGAGCTAGTGAGTCCATTCAGTTTCAGGGACTTCCTAAAGCTATTTAGAGTAGTTTACTTTCATTCTAAAGGAGATTTCTGGAGAATGGAATATTTTAATCTCTGGATGGGGGGATCTGTTATACAACAGTACCTTCTTTCTGTAACAAGTCCTTCATCTTAAGGTAGCAAGTCTTTCTCTGTCCTACCAGCAAGCTCCAAAATAACCACATAAAGAATTATTTTTAATTTTGGAACCTTGGCCAATAGCTCAGACTTGTTTCTAACTAGCTCTTATAACTTAAATTAACCCATTTCTATTCATTTGCATGCTGCCACTTGGCTCATGGCTTGTTACCTCATCTCTCCAAATGTCGTGCTCTATGGCGTCTGGCTGGTGACTCTGCCTTCTTCTTCCCAGCCTTCTCTCTGCCCCAAAAATCATGCCTAGCTTTTGGCCATTTAGCTTTTTATTAAACCAGTCACAGTGGCATAGCTTCACAAACTGTAAAGGAATATTACACAGTATTTCACTATTTTGGTTTAAATAAAAAGGAAAGTTTTTAACTCTAATATATTAAAACTGTAAATAATATAATAATTATCAGGTAAAAATTTCATTTGCAATGTCCAGTCCATTTTTATTTGGCATATTTGGGAAAATACTCCATAATTTATTCTATCTTAATGAGTACAAAGCTCAGTACCTAATTTATCTTCTATTATAACAAAGGAAAACTGCAACTATAACTACCTACTCTTCAATTCCATTAAAGACCCCAGAAGAACATAATAAGTACTTGAGTAAACAGGAAGTGCAGGGCAAGCAACTTTCAAAACTGTAAGAAATGACAGAAATAGTAGGACAGTCACCCAAACTCCTCTGTAGCATAGAGGCATTCATCTTTGGCCTATAGGCCTAAAATATCTAACAGACTTTCCTGTGAAGCAGAAATTTATGAAGAATGGTCTTAGTCTTTCTTGACAAGATAGATAATCACTTTTTTGTGTCCTGCTTGTCTGGTTTGGGCAGTGTACTATCATCAGTCCAGGCAAGACCAATGTTGTACCCAAATGACTAACTTTTCCACAAAGAAAGTAAACTCCATATGGAGTTTTTTCCACACCTATTATCCTTTTATGAAATGATTGATGCTGCCAAAAGCATATATGTATTACTGTCACAAAAGCCTTGTTATTATAACATTTTAAATACCATATTCTGTAAGTCTTTGAAGTGTTTGAAGATCACATATCTATCTCAAATATAGCTTTGCATGACCTTAAAAACATACCTAACATGACTATAAGTTTGATTCTCATAGATGACTATATTTTCCCAAATAGCTTCCAAGGACTAAAATTTTACATTTTTAAATGAGATACATAGGTACCACACCACAAACAAGAAATAGAAATATATAATACAGTGTAACAAAAAAATAACCTTAAATTTGTATTATATACAAAATTTCAAACCAATGTAAAATCTTTGAGAAAAGTGGTTATTCAAAAGTAGACTCAACAATCTACCCTTTTATCCTATCAGTTATATATTATATACCCCCTTTCTCTTTTAGAAAGAGATCCTTGAATCTAATCTCATTTGTTCAGTGTTTTTCTGATCATGACCAATAACAACTTGTAACCAACACTCCTTAATGATGATAAACATCCATAACCCATCAATGACTAAAAGCCATCTACCCTACCTTTTGGGAATATGGTTGTCATAGTCTCTAGACTGTTCCCTATTGTATGGAGACACTACCATCTTTAGGGGCCCCTGGGAAAATCAGGATAAGGGTCAAGTCCTGGGAGAGCTAACTGTTGTCTAGCCTCAGTTCCACAATATCCTAAAACTCCTGTGTAATAAACAGTCAAGGAACTGTCATTTTGGTTACAGTTTCTATGACCCAACCATTTCCATTGTTTTACTTGCATCATTTTGTATTTTCTATTTAATCATAACTCTTACAAGTCACACACAAATGAATTTTGTATTATACATAGTGTACAATCTTTGCCTTTTAGTTGGAGTGTTTAATTATGTACATCTGCTGTTGTTGGGCACATTCGTGAGTGTGCTGTGCATATGTGTCTATGTGGGTGCATGTATGTGTACATCTAGGTCTATTATCTTACAAGTGGTTTCTTTGAGATGCTCCTGATATACTTTTTTCTTTCTTCCACCCTTAAAATCTATTGTTGATAATTTAGTTCTGTCTTCAGAGTGTTATACTGATTAACGGGGAAATTTCCACACAGATTACAGCATGTGTTTCCAGTGTTTTAAGGACAACATTTGCATTTTTCTTAAACTTCCCAGTGATGTGAAACCCTAAAGCAGTCTGTTTAACCCATTTGTATGTCATACACCATGCTAATAAGACATGTTAATTTCTTTCTTCCTTGTCTGTTTTTAACATCTTTGCTCTTCAAGATGTCTTTATACCATCTTCAGATTCAATGCTGCCTCTCTTTCTCATAAGTACGCTTCAGGGCTTCCTATTTTGTTCTGATGATGATTCAGCACTGTTGGCTCTCTGATCCTTTGAAGCCAAGTTTAGAAATCACATGTCTAGCTCTTTCAGTCACTCTCTGAAGAATAGGAGTGAAGTGACCTAACCGAATAGGCATGGTGTGACCTAACCTACTGTCACCATGAGATTCTAGCACTATAATCACATACTGATCACAGTTTCTAAAATGTCTGCCATGTCAGATGTGCCTGCCCACTTCCCACCCAGCCCTTACCCTGTCCTCTCAGCGAAGCTGTGCTGCAAATCCAAGTCTGTGGCCATTACCATTCCCAAAAGCTTTTAAATATTTATTTATTTACTAGGATAGTATTATCAGTGGTTCTGGACACAGTTTGGAAAATTCTATAGAGTTTCTGAGCTAAAATTCTGTCCTTATTATATGGGAGTCAGATCTGGACTTGCAGGACACACAAGCATACATACACACAAACATACAAATCCACACACAGACACCCATCTAAATGTTCATAAACACACACATACATATACACACAAACACCCATCTAAACATACATAAGCACACATACATATATACATATAAACACAAATACAAAGGCATACATACATACAAACACACACCACACACACACTCATAAGCATACTGTATATGTGTGAAGCTGATACTGAAGAATCTCTCATTCTTTACTGTTGAGTGAGCTGTCTGCATGACAAGGACCATCTCTGTGAGATAGCTGACTGATTTCCTAAACAAGCAGCAAGCAGACAGAACTCTTTAGTTCTTGGACATAGCCATGTAGTAATTTACCTAGGACAACATCCTTAGGGTGGTGATTACAAGCATTCTTGGGTCCTTTACTTTTTGAAGCAAGGATGGAGAACACTTATAGACTATTTTAAGTTAAATCGCATACCTAGAAGAGTCACTAGTGTAAGCCCATCTGAAATAATAATCAAACTAATCAGTAATCACAAGTCTTTTCTCAAGACAGGATCTCATGTAGTCTACGTTGGCTTTAAATTGCAATCCTTCTGCCTCTGCCTCTGCCTCTGCCTCCAAGCACTGGAGTTGCAAGCATGTGCCACCATGCTTGCTTAACGAGGCATCATTTGCTATGAGAAAAACTTCATCTCCGGTATTCAATATTCTAATGAATAAAGATAGCCTCCCCTGATTGATTTGTCAGTAAATAACAGAAGCAAGCACAAGCCTATTGATTAGAGGAGAGAAAACACCCTTCCTCCTCCCTATCCGTAGCCACTGTCACAGACAGTAACTCCCTCCTCTCTCTTCTCATATGGATATTACCAGTCTTACAGCCTCTAATGTAACAGGTCTCAGGCGTCCTAGTTTTGGGCTGATTCTCAAATGGGGTTAGATTATTGTGTTGCCCTGTTATATTAAAGATGGCAGACACTGTTCTGTATCAAAAGATAAGTGCCTGGACACTAAAGAGTTAAACTTGAGTCCAGGCAAGTTAGAGGGTATGGCATTTAAGTTGCTATTGAAGGCCAGGCAGTAGTCAATAAAGATCAGAAAGTGTCACTCTGGACAAAGAGAGTGGCAAGAAGCAAGCATGATGACTGTGTTCTTTTCTCCTGTTAGGAAATGGAAGAACTAACAACTAAATCCTCTTGAGACTTGTCTCACTTCTTGATAGTTCCAAACACATCAATGTATGCTAAATGTTTTAAATGAATAAATGAATGGCAATACCGTCATTATCATATAGTGGCCTATAGGATGACTGTTGTCTTTCAAAACCTAAGGGATTGACAGGGTACATCTGAGAATATTTGGCAGTGATCTTTAAACCCCATTTCTTAATGTTTACAAGTTGTTTGCCAATCAACCCATACTTCCATAATTGGTGATTTTATATAAAAATATCCATATTAATATGTGACATGAAGAAAAAAACTCAAAAGTTTAGAAAACCTTAGAAGTACAATAAAACAGATATTAAAAACTGAATATTCCTCTAAGGCTGGAGATGTAGTTCTGTTGGTGGAGTGCTTGGCTAGGACACAGAAAGCCCTGGGTTCAATTCCAAGTATTACATATGCAAGACCTGGTGATGCATGCCTATATTCCTAGCACTCAGGAGGTAAAGGTAGGGGTATCTATGATTAAGGTAAATTATTGGCTATACAGCTGATTTGAGCCTTGCCTGGGCAACAGGAAGCACTTTATAAAAAATAATTTCCCCTTATAGTAGTATGTGATACAAATTGAGCCACATGACAGAGATTTCCACCTTAGTAGAAGATGTTCATGGGAGTCTTCAGCTGCCAAATGAAAGACTGGCTTCATTGGCTGCCTAATGCCAAGGCAGGGACACCCCTGGCTATGACCAGCATGGGTGAATGTTAATGTGTGCTAAGTCATTACTGTACTTCCAGAAAGACCACTCTGGTTCTGGAGATCACATTTGCAACGTATCTGTTTTGATTAAAGAGAAGAAATGAATAGTGTGTGTTCCACATGGGAACTAACTGCTGGAGAGATGGAAGGAGAACAGTGTCAGTAGGAGGAAGCAGCAAATGTTGAAAACAATGTAAGAAATTATGAAAACTAGACCACAGAAAAGTAAGCATTTTCAGCATAAAGAGACTATTTAGGGCCTGCATGAAAGGCTTAACAGTTATGAGTGTGCATTGCTCCCTCAGAGGACTCAAGTTCAGTTCCCAGCACCTACATCAGGAACTCACAACCTTCTGTGAGTCTAGTTTCAAGGGACCTAACACCTGCTTCTGGATTCCATCAGTACCTGCGCTTGCATGCTTACACCCACACACATACACATATAAATTTAATAATTTTTGAAAACAAAATATCCACATATTCAGTTTTCTAATCTTTATTGTTTTCTAACAGTATATTTTAATCTCTATCTCAATCAGTGAATAGCAGGAATTGAGTGCAGAACCTCCTGCCCTTTAACCAAAAGGCTGTGTATTTCATTGCTTTGGGGCCAGGTGGTTTTTGCATATCAAAGAATAGAGTAGAATGTTAACATATACGATCCTTATTGAGTGATGTTCTCAGAAGCTCATATCCATGTACTTAGACTTCAAGCCAGGGTGGCAAGTATGGCAGTTGTCTAGGAAGGAACGTACTGAGGAAAGAGTGGGAGGGTTCTCACCTTTGAGTGCAGCCTCCCTACTCTCACTGAGGCTGCACGGATACAGAGTCTTTCACTATGAATTAAGAATATTCTGTAACTACTGACACTATCAGGATTTGACCTTTGTAGACAAAGGCAAACGGAAAGACACTACTGATTTCTGCTGATGGTATGATAAGGGTGAATATTAAGATCTGTCTAGATTCGGGAGCAAGCTGTAAATGGGAAAGAGCATGTGGACAGTAAAAGCTTCTCCAGTGGGTGAATGCACAGAGGCATGAGCAGAGGCCTTTCCTAAAGCAGAAGACAAAGGAGCTGGACGTTCCCAGGATAGTGAGACCGCAAAGTGCAGTTCAGCACAGCAAGGCTTAATGAACGTGTCGTGCATCACTCTCATGGATGCATGGGGACATGTAGACACAGCCACCAAGCACAGACCTGCCCTTTCCATTAGAGTCGCATTTGCAAAGGTGGCTTCATTAAACCACTCCTTCAGAGGCCCCGAGGACATGTGCTTTCATATAACTTTCTGCTGCTATTAGTCTTTATTGGTTAGCATTGAGACACACGAAAGTTGGGTAAATGTTAGGTAGCACATTATGTTTTCAAACAGTTTTAGCTAAAGCCTGGAGTTATAGTAAATGAAAAAAAACAGAGGAGAAGGGGAAGTAGGAAAGATTGCCATTCTCGAGCATAAGATATTATGAAACCAAATATTCTAATGGCACACCAGCCAGAAAATGTGTGCCATCGTCTAGCACCGAAGTTCTAAAGAGGAGAATTCTATCTTGCTCCATCATAGACTCTCCCTAAAGGAAGTTCACATTGTAGTTGCTCCTCCAAAGTAACAGGGTTGCAAGTATGATCCCAGCAACCTAGCTGATTTCTAGGGAGTGCTGGGATGAGCATGGCTTTACCCGTGCTCAGCACATACTCTACAACTGGCGGACACGTCCAGCCGCGATGACAAAAGTTTAGAGGGTGGCCCTTCTGTAAGACCTGTGTGCTGCATGTCTTTTATTAATTGACCTTTCTGTACTACAAAAACCAGTCAAGTATTGTTGGACAAATATGTCCAAAAGCAAGAAAAATAATATACATGTTCTGTAAGCAGAGCTTTATAGTTGCTGCTTTCAACGACTGCCAACTTGGCCAGAAATGCATGTATGTATGTGTGTATGTATGTATGCAGGCAGGGACTTGTATGTGTTAGACAAGTATTCTGCCACTGAACTACACCCCCAGCACAACAAGTGCTTTGCTACTGCTGTCATTATTGGTTTTTTTGTTACAGTACACATTTTATACTTTCTGACAAGAGGTTCCAAAAATAGTGTTTGGTTGTTCAAATACTGTATCAGAATAAGGGAGATTTATAAAAATATCTTTAGGAGTCTTATCCTCAGAAATACTTATCTTATTGGTAAAAGTGATGTGGTGTGTGTGTGTTTGTGTGTGTGTTTTTTTAACCCAAGTGATTCATATGTCCAGACATGTTTCAGAAAATCTATCACAGAAAGTAAAAAACTGAATCTGTCACAGATGGCACTATGAAAATCTGACTGCCTTTGTCTGCACCCTATGGTCATGGGTGCTGATGGCCTTTTAAAGATGTTTGTAACTTTATAAATTCTACATATTTCCCTTAATGCAAAGAAACTTCTTGGAACTTGAATGTCACTCCAGAGGCTGGACTGTGATGGAGCCTGAATGATGTCATCAAATGCTGAACTGTGAGGGTTGGGGAGATGGCTCAGTCTCTAAAGTGCTTGCTGATGAACTAAGGAATTCTATTTCAGATCCACAGTACCCACATAATAATTAGGACTGACATGCATGAACAACCTCAATTATGAGGGTGGAGACAGGCTGAGTCCTGGATCACACTTAGCAGAATCAGTGAGCACCATGTTCAGTGAGTGACTCTGTCTTAAGAAACAGGGTGGAACTCGATTGAAGATACTTCACATCAATCCTTGGCCTCCATACATGTCTGCATATTTACAAACACACACACACTACACACATTGCATACACAACACACACTATACATACACCACACACACACACTATAGACAGACTACACACACACATGCTATACACACATATATACACACTAGCCACACTAGCCTCAGTGCCCAGGATCTCTGGACTACACAGCACGACCTCTCGTTAATGACCATGTGATTGCTTCATGCATTTCTTTGTGTTTGTAGACACTCTGTTCTTTTCTTTTCTTTCTATGACAAAATAATTGACAAAAGCAACTAAAGTGAAGAGCGGTGGCTCCCCGGTTGGCGGGAAAGTCTGCCACTGTGGACCACATGGTGTAGAAAGGGGCTCCACCTAAGGTGGTGGGGAGGGCAGCAGGAGCCTGAGGTAGCTGGTCACATTGCATACACAATCACAAAGGGAGATCTGAATGCACACTCTTGGCTCTCTTTATCCCTCTTAGTGTATGGGATAGAGCCATGTGTGTTCAGTGCAAATATTCCTACCTGTGTTAAATCTCTCTGGAAACACTCTCAAAGATAAGTGCAGAGGTGTGTCTTCTAGGTAACTCTAAGTCCTATCAAGTCTCCTATGTGACTTAAGTCCCACTAAATCTTCTAAGTAACTCTAAGTCCTATAAAATTTCCTATGTGACTAAGTCCCATCAAGTCTCCTAGGTGACTCTATGTCTTATCAAGTTTCTTACATGACTGAGTTCCATCATGTTGGCAATCAAAATTTGTCATCACACTTTCCTAAATTTGTTTGTGTTAAAGAATGAAATTTAATTTCAGATTAAATGAAGCACTATTGACCTAAAAGTTACATTGCTAATTCCAACACAAATCATGTTACTTTGGCATTTTTAGGTTTGAATTTTAAAGATTACCTCCCTTTTTTCATATGTGTAAAGAAAGCTATTTTTGATATGAGCATTAAAATTCATAAAGTGTGGAATGTACTATCACTATTTTTTATTATTTTAAGTGACATTAACTGCTTAGAGGAATATTTTGTGCTCACAATTCTTTCTCCTCTGTAATAAAACCTGAGACTTAAAGGTTTGTGTGTTACTTGTTTCAAATACTCTTGGGCAAGATAGTCCTTATCTTTGATCCTAGAAAAATCCTTCCAAATATATTACTTGCATAGTTGCTTGTCATGAGGCAGCACAGGAAAATTAAAGATAATTGTATTATGCATGCATACTAAAATATGCATCCAGTTTTAGTTATATGTTAAATTTATGACTCTTTCAAACTATATATGTAATTATGCAAAACTATGTAAGAAAATTTTAATTATTTGACAACTGAATGCATATATATGTATATATATACATATATATATGAATTTTGATCTTTTCATGTCCCATTGATCAGCCTCTCTCCAACTAAAACACATTTTATTCCAAATCAGTCCTTCTACTTTCATGTCTTCTCTGTTTTTGTTTTTCGTTTTTGTCTTTTTTTTTCCCACTGAGTTTAATTGGTAGTCCTCAAAACCTGAACATGGGTGATAGGTTATTTATCAGAAAGTACACAACTAACTCATCAGTGGTTATACTTTTGAAAATACTGCTAGCCCTGGGACTTTACATTTTTATTGAGTACCTACTGTTTGCAACCCTCTAAAGTCAGACTTTTGTCTTTGTTTCTGGAGAATGGATAGGCAACAATAACATAAGGCATACTTGATTCTTGATAACTTTATGATATAGTGATGATATAGGTGTGAATATAAGTAATATGAGACTTAAAATGGAAAGGCCATGAAAAAGAAAGAAAATGCAGTCTGAATATAAAATTGGACCCTCATTTCCAAAAATCACATATTATTGTATCATTGACTGTAAGTTGTGCTGCTTTGGTTGGGGGTGTTGATTTAAAGATGTGAGAACAGGCTGGATGATGGGGCAGTTGTGCCTAAAGATATCCTCCCCCCTCCGTCCCTTCCTGCCTCCCTCCCTTTCTCCTTCTCTCTCCTCATTCTCTCCCTCTAAGAGAGCATTTGTTGACAAATGAAGCAGGCTTTGAATGGAAGGCCTGTCACACTAACCTTCTCCTCTGAAGAGATTAAGGGAGCAATTGATTTGGCCATCCTTGTACCATTTCTGCCTGCCTTCTGTTGGCTCAGCTCCACTCACACCCCCATATTTCTCTCAGTGTTTATAGATAAACTCCAGCATGATGTCAGTAAATAGGAATCTGCTTTGTGATGCGGGATTCCCCGCTGTAATTCAGTAATTACCATTACTGAATAAAGAAAACCGTCTTGGGCCTATGCAGGGAACAGAGGTAGGCAGGGAAAACTAAAGTGAATGCTAGGAGAAAGAAGGAGAAGTCAGGAGAAGCCATGTAGCCCTGCCAGACACAGATGCTGGAACTTTAGCTGGTAAGCCACAGATTAATAGAAATGGGTTAAATTAAATTGTAAGATTTAGCCAATAAGAAGCTAGAGCTAATGGGCCAAGCAGTGATTTAATTAATACAGTTTCTGTGTGGTTATTTCGGGGCTTAGCAATCTCCTTCAACAGATTGGCACCCACATGGACAACTAAAATACACTTAAAGCCTTAGAGGGCTTGGAAAGGCTAGACACTAAAAAACAAAGTTTAGCTGCATTTATTTACCAAATGGGCTTTGATTGCTGGTGGCATGCTGCATCTCCTTTAAGAGAGGTTTTCCTGATTCAGCAGAAGCAGAAAAAAGCTGTGCTGTTTTGAAACAGTGGTTTTCTGAGCCGTATTGCCAGTGCAACCTCTGGCTCTTTCAGAAGGCCAAGCATTTAAATGGGGTTTCTAAGCACTGTGTTACAAACTGCTTAATGGCTCGGCATAGAACCCCTGCAAACTTGGAACTGGGGCTGTATGCACAGCTCAGAGGCAGTGAGTAGACCTCTTCTGCCATGTTGGGTTGGGCAGAGCAAGAAGGCTGTGCCATATTTCCTTTAGCAATATGCAACTTACATTTTTAAGAAGCACTTAGGATTTTAAGAGTGCTACTGGACAGAATATAATTATAAATACACAATAAAGATAGATTCAGATTTTTTTAAAAGACCTCTAAATGGGTCACAGCATTGGATTAATGTGTATAGGCTTGGGAGAGAGAAGAAAAAGAGTATAGAAAGGTATAAAAACAAGTAAATGGTTAAAAAATAAAACCAAGTCTTTAAAGAGAGTAAGAAAAGCCATATAAAGATGGAATATGCAAAGAAAGTCTGGATTATGTATATTATTGTATTTTCTTTGAATTTTTTGACTGTGAAGAAACTGTATGCATTGGGATATTTTCCTCTTCTCAGGGTTGCTGCTCATTTCTGGAAGTCCTTGCAAACAGGGAATGATATCACTTAAAGTTTAGACAATGTTATTTTTAAAGCAGAAACCAATGTCAAAATAAAGCCAAGTGGATAAATCCTGTCTTAATAGCGAACATATGTTTCCTGCTCCCCAATTGCTAAACCCAGATGTTAATTGTATGTTTGTCACCACGTTGCTCTTTTCTTTCTTGGCACTAGCTGAGCTTACATAGCTGGCAAAATAAATGTCATGTGTGCACCATCAGTAAAGCCAAGATTAGTCTTCACAGTCTGGTAAAACACTGATGACATTTGAGAGCCAAATCAAAGAAAATTCTTTAGACATTCACTTTCTTCACAGTGTCATTCTTCCGTGTAGCTCCAACATGAATATGGTGGGCTAAGCTGTGTGAGAAACTGGACATGCTGACATGCCGCTTTATGAAGAAGGCAATAAAACACAATTACTGCTCAACTTTGATTTAGAATTCTTATGGGAATTCATTTTTTAATTTGCGTTTTTACAGCACTCCATGGCATTTGAGGGAAATAGATTTAGCTTATTGTTTTAAGTCACTAAATCTTGCAGGCAATGCTAGATGTTGGCTGGCCAGTTAATAAATGGGAACACTTAATGTGCTTTTGTAAGGAAAGAGAAAAATGAATCTTGGTTTTATATTCCATTCATTCTGGCCTGTGCATGTATTCTTAACTCTGTTCAGTCTTTGATAATAAAGTATAGGAAAAACACTTAGGTTCCAAATTGATTGGCTCTCAAAAAAAGTCAGTCATTTTAAATTACATACTGGTTAATGTAATTGGTAAACATATTATGAATGAGAATTCTGAGTTTAACAAAACATACCCTGATGGAAATTTTAATTTAATATTGACCCATTGGATTTCATGTTTGTTTTTCATTGTCCTCATTTTTCATTTAAAAGCATATTATTAAAATTCCATGTAAGTTGCATTAGGATCTACTCTAGAAAAGGGAAACATATAGCACACACACACACACACACACACACACACACACACACAATATCTTCATGGAACATTTCATTTCACTTGAAGACATTTAGCTCCTCAATAACTAGTAGCTTTAGATAGCCTAAGACAAATTGGAGCCATTATTTATTTGTTCATCAGACGCAAAGTTTCTCAACCTTCCTTTAACGCAGTTCCTCATGTTGTGGTGACCCCAACTACAAAATGATTTCATTGCTACATCATAACTGTAATTTGCTACTGTTTTAAATTATAATGTAAATATCTGGTATACAGAATATCTGATATGTGACCCCTGTGAAAGGGTCATTTGACCCTCCAAACGGGTCACAATTCACAGGCTGAGAAGCACTGATCAGATGCATAGCATTCTACATAGAAATAATGTCCTACTTATTTGATAATTATACTGCTCAAGAGCTGAAATATCAAGATGGCAGCTAAACACTAAGATATCTTTCTTGTCATACAAGTTCCAATTGGCTGAGTATGTTGGGATGGTGAGACTGTCAGAAGTGCCATTGGAAGTGAGTGGGAAGCAAAAGTCTGAATCTAAACACATTATATTTGACTTTTCTCTGAGACTCCCAAAGATATGAATAAGGGTTTGGACACACTCAGGAAGAAGTTTTGGCTGAAAAAAGATACTGGAATTGTCCCCAAATAACTGTTTATCAAAACTCTATACTGAAAGAAATTGAGCAATCCTAAGTACACTGAGAAATGAATTTAAAAGAGATATAGTTGGAAGTCCAGACCAGGCAGTCCACCAATTTTAAGGTCTGCAATAAAGAATATTTTTCTCAGATATATAATTATAAAGAGTTCAAGGACATGGGAGCATAAACACAAGGGAATAATTAACCAGTGGTGACATTTCAGTAACTAACTGGAAAGACATCTTGCTTAATATAGAAGTTTATTATCCATTGACTAATAAGGTCAAACTGTCTCAAAAATAATAATAACAATTACTATTATTATCGTTATTAATATTATTAGTAATGACTAATTGTCAGAAGATTGTATTTCCTTCAACCAATTCTATTCAGAGCTGAGCTTTGATTTTGAGCATTCAAACTTAAAAGACAAACAAAATGTAATCAGCTTCTTGTATATGGACTAATTTTCTTAAGTATGGGCTTCTGTACTACAACCTCAAAAGAGATCAATATGTAGAGATAGAAACTAACAGTTGACTAATTTGTAATGTATATAAACCATTGATAGGATACTAGAAACCAAGGAAACCTGAATTGGAAGATGATCTCAGCTTGTTCTGTGATACATGTTGAGCAGAAAGAAATACACGGAGCATGAGTGCTTGGTTCTCAGTCTACTGTTTGTAGCTCACTGGCTCACAAGACAAGAGTCAGTATCAAGAAAGCAGGATAAGATTTTGATAAGATAAATATAATCTACACTGTTACATACAAAGGGCTGGAAAAGAAATAGTAAAGAGGACAGAGAATGAGCAAAGTCCCAGTCAGGTGCAGGTCTCTTCTTTTAGAGGGTGATGCAGAGCCACTATCATGATTTAAGAAGTTAATTATTCAATTTTTATTTTGAAAGACCGGTTTTGCAGAAATTGATTGCAAAAGAGTTAGCAAGATGTGAAGTGGAACCATCTGTTATAATCCAGATGGAAATGGAAGGTGCTGGAACTAGGAAAGTGGTAGTAACACGGAAAAAAGGAAGACATATACTTCGATACTGAGGTGGTAGTAGTTATTAATGCTGGCAAAAGCCTCCTGGGGTCAGGCTTCTCTTTCTTTCTGTGACATGGCACTTTTAAATCTCCCTGAGGACAATAACTCCAGTTCTGACTCCACATCAGCCAGTAACTCTATGCCTACTTCAGAAAAAGTAACTTCTGTGGGAACCCCTAAACTATGGAGCTGTGATCACAGAACTTAGCATTTTATTTTATTCATGGAGCAAGGAAAACAGAGAGACAAAGAAACACTTGTTTTGAGCCTGGACACATGAGAGACAGAACAATGGAGTGACTCACATTTCTTGATACTCATCTTTGAATAGTCAAGAAAGGCAGTCAAAAGGAATTTAGATATATTGTTGAGATTTAAGAGACAAAAGAAAACTTCAGATTTGTGAGTCAATACACATGTCACCCAAGTCATCATAAAACAGCATATTGAATTATGGCAGACTCAAAATGAAAAACTTAAATTATAAGCAAAAGGAGAAAGGATAAGAAAGCTAGCAGCAACATAAGACATATGGGAGAAAAATGGAGAAAGTCTGAAAACAGAAAAAGCAAATAATAAATACTGCCACTGAAGAAAAAAAATATCTGCTGAACCTGAAAAAGAATACTTTCTAATACAGCTGTTTTTAGCAGTAAAGATTATATGTTTTAGAGGTCATTTAGGCAAAAGCTGTTTGTGACTGACCATAAAGTAAGTAGAAATTGAAGAAGACCCTGTGTGAGTATGGAATTTCCCTGGGTTCACTTGTGTAAGGGAAGAGAAAGGCTGGGAGAGGATCCACAAGGTGTTCTTTAAGCATGAGTAGGTGTGGCACAATTCTCAAGTTGACTGTATTTAACACAGATGGGAAATAAAATAAGGTGAAGAGATAATGAACAGAATAGCGTTTCTACATGCTTCCCGGAGTGTAAAAACTAAAGCCAGGGCACTGATGAAGGGGTCGGCACTGGATGGGTTTCTAAGCCTGCTGTAACAAAATATCACAACATACTGGGACATAAATGGCAGAAACCTGTTATCTAATCATTCTGGAAGCTGCGGATCTAAAACCAAAATGTCAGCAGCAGTGTGTCCTTCTGCTAGCCCAGTGGATAGACCACCACTTGTTCTTGCTTCTTAGCTTGTAGCTGACCAACTTCACCCAGAGTCTTTGTGGTTTTCTCCCTTTATTATATCCAAACCATTTCTTTTTATAAGAATAACAATAATATTGGATTAGAAGATCCAATCCTAGATGTTGTAGTTCCTTTTCTATTGTTATGAAGAGATACCATGACCAAGGCAACTTATAAAATGTTACTGGAACTCACAGTTCCAAAGGGTTAGAGTCCATAATAACCATGGCAGAGAGCATGGCAGCAGGCAGGCAGGCAGGCAGGATACTAGAGCAGTAGCTGAGAGCTCACATCTGATCCACAAGCAAGAGGCAAAGAGAAAGACCAAAATAGGCATGAAGTGGGCTTTTGAAACCTCCTAGTGCAACTTCTCCTCCACCAAAGGCCACACCTCCTAATGCTTCCCAAATAGTTCCATCAACTTGTGATGAAGCAATCAAATACATGAGTCTAAGGGAGTTATTCTCATTCAATCCACGACACCAGCTTAACTAATTTTATCCCAAATGAGAACTTCTCTCAGTCAGATCACATTCTGTGGTTCTGAGGCTGAGCAAATCAGTGTGGATTTGTGGCAATGACACAATTTAGTTCGTTAGATAAAAAGTGGGCATTTCTTCCGTTGCAACAAGAATGAAGGAATGTCATTGTGTGTGGCTGTAGAACTGATAGCAATTTTATTTTTTATGAGAGGGAGACAGAGTAGTCAGCAGAGAAGTCAAGCCTGGAAGTAAGTGTTTCTTAACGGGGATTTGAAAGACTATTGCACAGAATGAGAAAATGCTGACATGGGGTGCTTGACAGCATATATGTATATGATGTAATCAGTAATCAAGGATGCCCTTTACACAATCATGGAATGTCTTCTTGGGAGAATCTACCTGACCATTAATAGCTTACAACAAAATAAATGCCACTTTGACTAAGGAAAAGCTATTCTCAGATTAACCAGGCATGCATGCATTTAGAGTTGGAGTTAAATGGTAGTCTAGTTGCAATGATCCCTATTTTTATACCTAAAATACACATGACTAAAATTTGTTCTCCTTAATGCTAAATCTCCATAGATTATCCTAAAGAGAGACGCTGCCTTACAATGTCCTTGCATTCCTGGATGCTGAGAAGAAATTCAATCCTCAGTGAACATTCTTTGAATTGAAACTTCAGTATTGATTTCTCACAAAGTGAGCAAGTGTATCGTTTGGAAAGAAATGATTCTCAGAAAGCTTTATCTAAAGCTTTATATTTTCCAGGACATGAAGATGGGAGAATTGTGGATAATTATATAATTACAGAACATAATCATTTATGATGATTTCCAGCAATATAGCAACCTTGAATCACTTGAAAAAATACAATTGATCTCAAGCCACATTTTTTTTAAAAAAAGCTAGCTGGGCGATGGTGGCGCACACCTTTAATCCCAGCACTCAGGAGGCAGAGGCAGGCGGATCTCTGTGAGTTCAAGACCAGCCTGGTCTACAGAG
>NW_004949097.1:6327538-6332553 GCF_000317375.1 Microtus ochrogaster
TAAATAAATAAATAAATAAATAAATAAAGAAAGAAAGAAAGAAAGAAAGAAAGAAAGAAAGAAAGAAGGAAATTTTTAAAAAAGCTAGTTTAGCCGGGTGGTGGTGGTGCACACCTTTAATCCCAGCACTCAGCAAGCAGAGGTGGGCAGATTTTTGTGAGTTCCAGGGCAGGCTCCAAAGCTACAAAGAAACCCTATCTCAAACTAACAAACAAACAAAAAAACTATCTTAATTCACAGCAGAATTATATTGACAGTCTGGTTGCAAGCAAATTTTTCTCTATTTGTGGAATTCATAACAGATACTCATTAGAAATAATATAGTAATAGCAATGTTTTCATGTAAGACTGAACAGGATTAATAGATAAATATACGAAATAAAGAAATATTATACCATTGTATTTTTTCTTTTTTCAGAGTGATTGTGTCCTTAGCTTTTTTCTCTCTGAACATATGCAACCAACAATTGAAGACTCTCAACTTCTGGGTCTAGGTAAGTGAATTCATCACAATTACCATATACAGTGATTGTGTATATAAGTGTGGGAAAGATTCACAAGTAATATCTTCAACTTCAAATGATAATGTCTTTTCAAGACTAAAAGCTTCTTAATGTTTTCTCCCTAACCATTTCTAAAGAGTTTGAACCCCCTGAGAATATTCTCTTCAAGTAAAGATAAACACAGACGTATTTTCCCATTTAAAATAGTGACAGGATAACACATTGTTCCCCCATTTCAATTAGTTTTGCTTTGAATTAAAATTACACATCAGAGGCAACATCTTTTTATGTAGCATGGGAGTCTTACAATTTTACCTCTACTTCTCACAGCAAAAAAAAAAATACTTAAAAAAGTATTAAGTCATAAAAATAAGCAAGGGTCTTTATGAACAAAACCTTACGTTGGTCCCACCATCTGGTTCTCTTCCACTGTGTCCTGGGTGAGTTCTAATGAACATTCTATCACTTCTGCCAGATTTCCAGAGATGCCTTTGAAAGTTCTATCAGTTCAGGTATTTGTAACACATTCCACAAGAAGTGGCAATCTCACAACATCCTAGCTTTTTTATAAAGATTACTTTATCAGTTCTATTTATGTATATGTTTGTTTGCCTGCATGTATGCAGGTACCACAAGTGTGTGAGGGCCAGTTGAAGTCAGAGGGCATCAGATACCCTGAAACTAAAGTTAAGGTGGCTGTAAGCCACTTGATGTGGATAATAGGTACTGAATCTGGGTTTCTGCAGGAACAATAAGCGCTCTTAATCACTGAGTCACCTTCAGCCCTATACCTTCTCATTTTAATATCCATATTTATAAACCCATAATTTCCAGCCATGACCAATCCTCCTATCAACTGTCTTCATTTTATCCACATTAATTTTCTGATTCTCTTGCTTCAGATTCTTTGCATGTGCTTGCCAAGCTTGCTTCTATCAGACATCTTAGATACTTGTCCGCTTAAGCATAAAACTTTCAGAACTATCTGTTATATGCATGATTATTTATCAAACTTTGTAACTGTGTTTGCATCTGACCAGCTTCTCTTGCTACACTAAAAATAACTTTAAGCCAAGGTTGCCCTTCCCTACCCTACATTGCTCTATACTTAGAATTCGTGGAATAATGTATGAGGGCTTCCAGAAAAAGAGCAGGAGAGACAGACAGAAAGTAGAAAGGGAAAATAAAACAATCAGTTTTAATGACCTGGGGAGATGTTACTACCATCAATAGTACAAACTTTAATAGCCAAACTTGGAAAAAATGAAATACAAAGTTGTTGAGTTCTAGAAAGGTTTTCCAAACGGACAACGTAGGTTTCTCCTCTATCACTAAGTCCTTTAGGAAAAATTTGCTTCCTTTTGTCTCAAGAGATTAAATCTCTTGTCAGCTTTTGGGTTTGACCATAATATTATTTCTGAAAGGTATTTGTGAATATATATGAACCCCAATTTAGGATGTTATTATAAATAATAAAGCAGCACTTTGAGAAAGTTTCCAATTTTAAATTTTCTCATGTCATCAACAATCAAGAATTGTTTCTATAGCTATGAATGACAGAAGATTTCATTCTTGCCATGTCTAAGTTATAGGCTGCCTATGAAAAATAGCCTATTGTCTTAAAACAATAGGACACATCTCCCAAGCAGGATATGCAAATCAGAATAATAAGCAAGAATTCGCAGGAAGCTGTGTCTTATTTTGCTCTTCAAATCATTTCCTCCTTCATCATTCTGGATTCTTAATCTTTTTTCACAGAATAGCTGCTGACTGTTAGCAAAAAGCCTGTTTGCTTAATCATTATGCTCATACGTGGGTTGAAATTTTAATGCTGTCAAATGATTAGAGGGCAAAGTTACTCAAATGTAATTTACACAGATCAACTTTAACTGAAAATTTCAAACTTGGGCCACCTCTACTCAAGTGGTGATTTTGAATACCTAATTTCTCTAGATATATGCCTTAAAATCACAGAAGGATTATTGGGAGTGCTGGATAATTTTGTCATCTTGACTCACAGGGTAAAGGGAGCCTCAGCTGAGGAATTCCCTCCATCAGACAGGTCTGTGGGCATGTCTGTATGACATTCTCTAATTGAAAGAAGGTCCAGTTCATTGTGTGCATTGCCAGTGGGCCTGAACTATGTAAGAAACGTAGTCAGGTAAGCCACAAGTATCGTGCCAGTGATCAGCATTCCTCCATGGGCTCTGCTTCATTTCTTTTTCTCCTTTTTTGAAATTGATTTTTATTGAGCTCTACATTTTTCTCTGCTCCCCTCCCTGCCTCTCCCCTTCCCTTCAACCCTCCCCCAAGGTCCCTATGCTCACAATTTACTCAGGAGATCTTGTCTTTTTCTACTTCCCATGTAGATTAGATCTATGTATGTCTCTCTTAGAGTCCTCATTGTTGTCTAGGTTGTCTGGAACTGATATCTAGGCTGGTTTTCTTTGATTTATGTTTAAAAACCACTTATGAGTCAATACATGTGATAATTGTCTTTTTGGGTCTGGGTTATCTCACTCAAAATGATGTTGTCTAGATCCGTCCTTCTGATTATAAATTTTAAAATGTCATTATTTTTTTCTGCTGTGTAGTACTCCATTGTGTCAATGTACCACATTTTCCCTATTCATTCAAGGAGCATTTAGGTTGTTTCCAGGTTCAGACCTTAACCTATAAGTCAACCAAGCTCTTTCCTACCTCAGTTGTTTTTGCTTGTTGATGGAGGAGGGTCATCTTTCTATCTGTTGTTTCATTGGTTAAGTAATAAAGAAACTGCTTGGCCTCTGATAGGACAAAAAATTAGGTAGGCGGAGTAGACAGAACAGAATGCTGGGAGAAAGAAGCTGAGTCAAGGAGTCGCCATGATTCTCCCACTGGACACAGACACAGGTTAAGATCTTCCCTGGTAAGACAACTCGTGGTGTTACAGGGATATTAGAAATGGGTTAGATCAGTATGTAAGAGTTAGCCAATAAGAGCCTGGAACTAATGGGTCAGGCAGTGTTTAAAAGAATACAGTTTCCATGTAATTATTTCGGGTAAAGCTAGCCAGGTGGCGGGAAGCAGGCCCGCCGCTCCTATTACAACAGAGTGGCGCCCAACATCTGTGGTATTTATCATAAAAACAAAAAAGAAGCTGAAACATGTCACGCTCCCTCTGGGAAATACTAATAGTCCCTGGACTTTATTGTCTGATGAAACATAATTTTGTGCAACAACTTAAGACTTTACCTTTTTTTTTTTCAAATGCAAGGCTACTTATGTTTACTAAAAAAAAATCCTTGGCTCTTCAATGTCCTTCAAGACATTTATTCTAATGATGACTCTAGAGTACGTATTTGTTTACAGATAAGAAATATTTGTCTCTATATCACACATTATTGCATTCCAAGATGTATGACTGAGTCTGTCTGACTATAAATGTTTCCCAAATAATTACTGAAAAAAGACTGACAGTGACATCCACAGGAACTGTCAAGGTAAATTATTGTTTTTAGGAAAGGAAAAGGAGAGAAGTTTGGGGTCATGTTGCTCTTTCCACAATCCTGACATCGTGAAAACATTCCTGGCATATGAAAGTTCCCAACCACTAGAATTTTTTTAAAGCACAACTCAGGAAAATGTCTTCTATAAATTATTATATTAAATGCAATTGACTTCATGATGCAATCTAAAATTCCTTATGGATTTTTATCTTAACTAGCTATATATTAACTCTCTGGTGATACAATTTTGGATGCTACAAAGATTTATATAGCTTGCATGTTTTTTCATTCCTACAATAACATGTCTTATATAGTCAGTTTAAGAAGAGAAAAAGTTGCCAGGCAATGGTGGTGCACACTTTTAATCCCAACACTCAGGAGGTAGAGTCAGGCAGACTCTGAGTTCAAGGTCAACCTTGTCTATGGAGTGAGTTTCAGAACAACCAGGACTACACAGAGAAACCCTGTCTTGTATTTAAAAAGAGGAGGAGAAGGAAGATAAAGAAAGTTAGAAGATTCTATGATGATATGCAAGATATTCATCAGTGTGGTTATAGGATAGGGCCATTTCAGGTTCCTTATCCTCAGCTGCCCAAGGAACTAACTGGGGACATCCCCCTGGGCACCTGGGAGCAACTCTAGGTTCGGGTCTCTTGCCTACCCTAAGCTGGATTCCTTAATTAAAATATATGCTTCCCTGCTCCTATATCCATCTTTCCTTTATCCCAACCATCCCAATTCCCCAAGTTCCCCCCATCCTCCCCTTTTTCACATTTCTCTCCCCATCTCCCCATACCCCTATCCCACCCCACCCCCAAGATCCCAATTTTTGCTCAGCAATCTTGTCTACTTCCCATATCCAGGAGGATAACTATATGTTTTTCCTTTGGGTTCACCTTCTTATTTAGCTTCTTTAGGATCACAAATTATAGACTCAATGTCGTTTATTTATGGCTAGAAACCAATTATGAGTGAGTACATCCCATGTTCATCTTTTTGGGTCTGGGACACCTCACTCAGGATA
>NW_004949097.1:6333009-6372703 GCF_000317375.1 Microtus ochrogaster
CCAAAGACAATGGCACTGGGGTTTGATGCTACTTCATGTTCTGGCTTTGTGGGAGCCTAGCCGGTTTGGATGCTCACCTTCCTAGACCTAGATGGAGGGGGGAGGACCTTGGACTTTCCGCCTGACTGTTCTTAGGTCTGGAGAGGAAGGGGGAAAGGAGTTGGGGGAGGGGGAGTAGAATAGGAGGAAGGGGAGGGAAATGGGAGGATGGGAGGAGATGGAAATTTTTTTTCCAAGAAAAAATAAATAAATAAAAAGAAAGTTAGAAGAAGAAAGAGGAGGAGAATGAGGAGGAAAGAAACAATTTATTTGGGCTCATGGTTCCAGAGATTTTAGTTCACAGACATTTGGTCATGTTGTTTTGAGGGTCATGCTGCGATCCTTTAATACAGTTCCTCATGTTGTGGTTGAAACGTTTTTGCATCTTGATAAATCTCTCAGCTGACGCAATAATCTAAATCAGACCAAGTCAAACCAAATTAGAAAAAGACCAGGTTTAGTGGATGCCAGCACTCCCAGGTGGCTTTCTAGGCCCTCACAGAGGAGATGGAGAAGGAAGACTGGGAAACCACATGTTTGTGCTCTGGGGGCAGTTGAAATATTCTGTGGGAGTGGTCTTGAGCCTCCATAGGGAGGGGTCATCGTTTGGCAGGCTTTCTTGGAGGTTCAGTCTGAACTAAAGCAACTCCCAGAGGACAGGGCTTGGAATGAAACTTTCCAATCAAACATTCCAGACTCTTTGACTATAGGGGTGCCAGGGGCTGGGGTGACACTTCCAACCAAACAGTGATGACCTCCAAACATAAAATTATTTCCGTTGCTACTTCATAACTGCAATTTTGCTACTGTTATGAATCATAGTGTAAATATCTGTTTTCTGATGGTCCTAAGCAACCACCATGAAAGGGTCATCCTACCCAAAGGAGGCCACACTACACAGGTTGAGAGCCACTGTTTTCTTCCTACCTTCCCACACTGCCATGGGTTGGGAACCAAGCATTTAAAACATAGACCTTTGAAGAAGACATCCAAAACATAACAACTTCCACATCATATAATACTGTCACACAAACAAAAATGAAATTACTCAATCATTAATTAAATTCATGCCCAGCACACAGTTCTCACATATGAAAGGCAGATATGTGGCAACGTGTGGAAATAAAAAAACAGGTAATTGCCAGGCGATGGTGGCACACGCCTTTAATCCCAGCACTCGGTGCAGAGGCAGGTGGATCTCTGTGAGTTCGAGACCAGCCTGGTCTACAGAGCTAGTGCCAGGACAGGCTCCAAAGCCACAGAGAAACCCTGTCTCGAAAAACCAAAAAAAAAAAAAAAAAAAAAACCAACAGGTAATTATCTTAGCAGGGTTTCTATTGTTGTATACAGGCACCATATCCACAGCAACTCTTGTAAAGGAGAACATTTAATTGGGTCTGGATTACAGTTCAGACCTTAGTCTATTATCATCATGACAGGACATGGTAGTGTGCAGACACACAAGGTGCTGGAGAAGGAAGAAGGAACCTAAAGTTCTACATCTTGATCCTCAAGGAGCAGAAGGAGACTGTGTGCCATGCTGGGCATAGCTTGAGCATATAGAACCTCAAAAGCACACTTCCTCCAAAAAGATCATGATCTACTCCAACAAGGCCACACCTCCTAATAGTGCCACTCCCTATGGGCCAAGCATTCAAACACATGAGTCTATGGGGGTCATGCCTATTCACCACAGTAATGTGGTACAACTTTGGACAATGATAATCAGTTCTAAGAAGATAAACTAATAATTGCTTTTAGAGGATATTGGTAACCTCACATGGTTGTAAACACAAGCTTTAACTCATAACCTCAAGTCACTGCTTCCACTTTATGATGTGTATTTGAGAGAGAACTTGAAGCCATGCATTCTGCAAGTTAGGCACTCGCTAGTCAATGGTCTACTCTATCAACTGCCAACTTGGTGAAAAAGCAAAACAAACTAAAACCAACAATAAAAATAGTGGATCTAAAACCTCTAAGTTGAATTGTGGGATATAGGTTTTCAGTTTAAGTTTTATGATACATCATTTGATGGAAAAAAATTGAACTGTCATGTTCAGAAGCATGGCAATATGGACATACTAAGGATATATTATATATCTCAAAACAGAAAAGAATTTGAACATAATATACCTCAGTGTATGTGAACAAGTACTAGTGAGCACTGGGGAAAGTCCTAACAGTGACCAAGCACTAGTGAACACTGGGGAAGTCCTAATAAAACACAAGTACTAGTGAACACTGGGGAAAGTCCTAACAGTGAATGGAATTGGGTGGCCAATGAAAATGGAGTGAGAAATGAGCCTTTCCCTTTGGTTCTGTTAAGAAACAAATATTTGTCAAAAGGAATTTGAAACCTAACTCTATTGAGCAAGGGTAAATCCCGTAATAAAAGCACCATGTTCTTACAGATCAGAGACTTACTCAGTGGAAACAGCTTGCTTTGTGAAAGCTTTCTTTAAAAAAATCACAGAACCAACAAGGCAGGAGTACAATAAAACATTAATAGATATTTGTAACAGTAATTGTTCTTTGTAATAAAAACCCAGATTCAGATACGGAGGTTAATGCTGAAGGATCAGAGAAGCAGAGCCACCATCCACGAGAGAGTTCTTACCTCTATCTCAGACAGAAGGGGTGATCCCATCTCTACAAATCCTCAGACAGAAGGCTGTCTCTATGAAACCTCAGAACTCTCTGCCCAACCATATCCCTTCCTGTCTCCACCTTCCTACTGTTATGAATCGCAATGCAAATATCTGTGTTTTCTGATGTTCTTAAGCATCCCCTGTGAAAGGGTCATCCTACCCCAAGAAGGCCACACTCCGCAGGTTGAGAGCCACTGTTCCCTACCTTCCTTCCCACAGTGGGATTAAAGGTATGTGACTCCCAACTGCTAGGATCACCTATGTATGATCTGTTTCTCTTTTAGACAGATTCAGTCTCATATAGCACGGGGTGGCCTTGAACTCACAGAGACCCATGGGCCTCTGCCTTCTGAGTACTGGGATTAAAGGTGTGTGCCACCACTGCCTGGCCTCTATGGCTAACTAGTGCCTTAGCTCTGCACTCTGATCTTCAGGCAAGCTTTATTTGTTAGATAACAAACAGATTATCACTTCGGCTATTTGTGAGTTTAACTCATCTACTGAGGAAAATGGTTTAAATAGGAGTTAGAAGACAAACCACAACTACAGTTACTGTAAACACACACACACACACACACACACACACACACACACACCTAAAACAACTGGATTTTAAAGGTTGAGGTTTTAAATAGATCCATGGGTATATTAGACAAATACAAAGTAAATGGGACCACAGATGAAAATATTGAAGAGTAGAAGGAGAGTTTATATCCCAAAGCTTCTATTACAATTAAACAAATGATAGAACCTTCCTCTAGACTGTGAAATTTTCAATAAAGATACGAGATGTTATGACTTTTCCCTAAATAATGTGGCAGCAACATATATAAAGCAAAAATTGTGAGACAATAGAGAACTCCACAAAAGCATACTAATTCTAATTCTTAATTAGAATCTAATTCTCTAGAATATTCTAACACACAACTTTCAGTTTGCAAACTTTGAGCGAGGAAAAAAGTATGTTCATACAAAAACTAAAGTAAAATTAATAATGCAAATTAGGCCACAAAAAAAATTTAAAAAATTCCAAAAGTAGACATACTGCAGACGCTATCATTTAACTATGAGCTAGTGGAAAATTCTGGATCGTTTCAGGAACCCAGAAGACAATTATGTTTGGAAATTATAAACAAAATCTCTTTTAACAACTCTTGGGTCAAAAGAAATTTCAGCCAGCCCCTCAATAGAATAGCATCCATTGTCCTAGCAACAGATGTCACCTCGGAGATGCCAGTCTCTTGACAGTCACTGCTAATCCTTCAGCCCCAGCTGACCAGCAACTACAGAATCTTAATTCAAAACATCATGCAAACAGCCCCAGTAGAGTTCTGACGACCTTGCAACCATGTAAGAGTGGACAGTTACACCGCTGTTTAAACTGATAATGCATGGGATGGAAGGGAAATTATTCATATTTGCTTTCTGAAACAATGTATTCATACCAAGAGCATAAAAAATTATAAAAACTGCAAATAAGATATCAGAGAGAAATATCACACATGAATATCAATGGAAAACTTTAAATAAAATATTAGACAAAATAGTCCATCAGCACACTGAAGAAATATAATCCATCATGGCCAGAAACCATTTATATTAATATTATATATAAAAAGATAAAATAATAACTCACACGGTCATCTCTGTGAGCCTAAAAGGGCATCAGATAAAAATCAACTTCCCTTTTAAAACACTCAAAAACTAAAAAGAAACAGTGAGTATGTTTGCATGGGAAAACCTAACAAGCCTTCCAGAGCTCACCACAGATCAGAGAAAAAAAGCACTGACAATCACATGCGCTCAAGTGGAGGACAAACCCCACACCCAAGACTGTGACATCACCTTACACTGTGTAGAATGTGAGTGGCAAGACAGGACTCACGCCTTCACCTTTCAGTCTTTCCTCAAAATGTGTCTTTTCCATAAAGATTTCCATGGCTGCCTGCTGGTGGTCTGCTTTTTGGAAGCATCCAATGCTTTTATCGTCCTGTGTTACTTAGTTCACCCTAATACAAACTTTAATTATTTATTGTGCTTTTTTTTTTATTTCTCACATGCAGATAATGTGTCAAAGGGGGAATTTCATCCTTTCTACTTAAAACACTTAGGACAGTGGTTTGTTCATGACAAGTCCAAAAATACTTGCTTAAGGACAAATTAAATAGAAGAGGACATTAGAAGCATAAACTTTGTCTGTAAGACAAAACCAAAATTATTTGGGAGCAATGTCATTGTATATCTAGGAAATGAAATATCAACTACCAACACATGATAGAAAGAATTTAATGAAAAAAGCTACAAATTGATGTATATCTATATCTTTCAAAGATATTCTTGATATGTATTTATAAAATATGTCAGATATAACGACTATTTAGAACATTTAAAAGTCAAAGTAGTTCCATCAACAGTATTCACAAAAAGATGCCTAGGAGGGATTTAATAAAGAAGAGGTAAGCCCCAATGCAAACCAAAAGGCAGCCTGAGGAATCTGAAGAGCGATGCAAGCGTGCATGCTGGAGAAGCAGATTCAGCACGTTACAGTTGACATGTGTTTAAATGCAACTTATTCTTTAAAGATATTAACTAGTACATTTTTAGCAGAACAATAGTCTTATTTTACAGTTCATAAGCAAAGAAAAGTCAAAAAATTCTGAAAAAACAGGACAAAGAAATGAGATGAAGATAAAAAAAATAAAATCCATAAAAATTCAAACAGTGTGGGGTCTGTGCCTAAAAGGATGCATGAGAGGATCAGTACGACAGATACCATAGGTTGTCCATGAGTAGAGCCAAATGCACATAGAAGATTCGTATGTGACCAGAACGAAGAGAAGCTCAGGACATGGCTTGTAGTGCACACCCTTCATTCTGTAGGATAAATAACAAATGAAAAAGAAATGTTTCATGTTAAACAATGAAATCCTAGAGGATTAGTACGACAGATACCATAGGTTGTCCATGAGTAGAGCCAAATGCACATAGAAAATTCGTATGTGACCAGAACGAAGAGAAGCTCAGGACATGGCTTGTAGTGCACACCCTTCGTTCTGTAGGATAAATAACAAATGAAAAAGAAATGTTAAATGCAAGCAATGAAATCCTAGAGGATCAAGAAAATCTAAGGGCAGCCCTTTATAGTCCTGCAGTGTACTGCAATGGCTGAGGGTAAAATTCAGACACCTTAACAACCTTGCATGCAGTAAACACTTCAGCAAAGCAAAAAGAAAATGTAAGGATGAGTGGCAAGGTAGATGAAATATTGCTGATTCATCCTTAAGATTTGTTCACATAGCATATAATCATCCTCTAGAAATGCATAAGAAAATTAGGACTATGAAAGATAAGTACACAAGACACAAGTGGCTCTTGACCAGTGAGAAGATGCTCAGCCTCATTCAGAAGATAATACAAATTAAATTACATACATGCCATGGGTTCCCCTTACCACTCTTCTTTCTCTCTCATCAAATTGGCAAAAAAAACCAACAATTTAATTAGCATCTTGGTTGCAAATCAGCAGGCCTCTGATGTGCTGCTGGTGGTAATATAAATCGGTAGGAGCACCGTGGAAGTTAATTTGGCAATATTTATCAAAATTGCACAGGCAAATAGGTTCTGACCAGCAAATTCTGCTACTGAGTTTTTGCTCTGATATTCGCCAACTGGCACCCATGACATGTCTGTGAGGCTGTCCCCTGAAACATGGTTCACGAAGCCTACACGTCATCGGGAAAGACCCACCTGCCCATTGTGTGGAACTCGTTAAATAAATCACAATACTTGTTGAAATAAGAGCAGCGGGGCTGCGTCCCCAGCACCCTGCCGCACGCATGGCTAGCTTTATGCCCGAAATAATTACACAGAAACTGTATTCTTTTAAACACTGTCTGGCCCCATTAGTTTCAGCCTCTTATTGGCTAGCTCTTACATATTAATCTAACCCATTTCTATTAATCTTTGTAGCCCACGAGCTGGCTTGCTATGTTAAAGTTAAAGCCTTCCTTTTTTTGTTTAAACAAAAAAAGGGGAAATGATGTGGGAATGATTTCTTATTAATAAAGAAACTGCTTAGGCCCATTTCATAGGCCAACACTTAGGTAGGCGGAGAAAACAGAACAGGATGCTGGGAGAAAGAAGCTGAGTCAGTGAGTCGCCATGGTTCCCGCACTCCAGACAGATGCAGGTTAAGATCATTCCTGGTAAGCCGGCTCGTGGACTACATAGAATAATAGAAATGGGTTAGATCAATATGTAAGAGCTAGCCAATAAGAGGCTGGAACTATTGGGGCCAGGCAGTGTTTAAAAGAATACAGTTTCCGTGTAATTATTTCGAGTATTAAGCTAGCCATGTGGGCGGCCGGGTGCTGGGGACGCAGCCCCGCCGCTCTTATTTCAACAAATACTCCCAATAGAGTGGAAACTATACTTTAAAAACTAAAAGCTATTTTTGTAATATCTATGTAAAAATATCCATAAGGACTTTGTGCAGAAGAGTAATACGCCATGGTCTTTGTCAACAATGGAGAAGAGAAATTGCATATTCCTTTGCTTTTATGGAACAATACATGTTAGGCACGGGAAGACCTTTTACTTCAAACTTTAAAAGTAATTTGTCACCTTTAATCATGAGAATAACTTGTCTTATTAAAAAAACTTCAAAATATTACTTTTTATGAAAATAGGAAGTAAAGTATTTGCTAGTTCAGAGTTTCAGGACTGAAACACTGGAGGTGAATAATACCTTACCAGGACTGAGTAAGGAATCCAGCATGCCACAGTGGCCAGAATTCCAGCATCCCTTTCTTCACATCCAGCTTTTCCCAAGCTCTTCATTTAAACTTTTTCTTTTATGCTTGTGGCTCTCATTTTTCCAGTTACAGCATGATGTTTATAGATATGGCCCTGAAGATCACTTAATCCTGCACTTTGTTTTTTTTTTCTGTCCATTTATTTTTTTAGATAGTATTTTAATTTATTCTTTGAAAAATTCATAGACGCATGTAGTGTGCCTTAATCATATCCACCATCCACTTTCCCCTTTACTTCTCCTGAGGCTTCCCTGGTACAACCAGCCTCTTCCCAACTCTCTTCTTTACTCTCACAACCTGTTGATACCAATTAGTGGTCCCATACATGCATGGGTATGGAGCAATACTGAGGGCTTGAGCAAACAACCAGTGGCCACACCCCTAAAATACAAGTGACTCTCCCTCCTCCCCCAATTGGCAATAGTTCCTCAGCTGGGGATTGTGGCCTTGGGGGTCTCCCAACCATACTGGAATTTCCACTGACTCCATCTAGTACAGTCTTATTCAGGTAAACACAGCTCCTATGAGCACCTGGAACCCACCGTTTCTGATCTGCCTGACTTTGGAGGAAGTGCCTCAGTTTCCACATGTGTAAAGCAGATGAAACCAACTATGTAGGTTTGGCTGTGAGAATGTAGTGGAACGCCTCCCATAGGCTGGTACATTCTCAATCTGCTACTTGCCTATTAGCTGTTAAGAATTCCTAGTGACCCAGATTTTTCTGGGCTTCTGAACTTCCCAATACGATGATGCAATCTCTGGATAACAATCCCTCTGTAGAGTGTTGGGAGGCCCTGATGGTCAGAGGTTGCCGTCTACAATGGCCTGGCAAGCTCTCTTCAAGCTTGGCAAAATGGAACAAAAATTGTTGGCAAAATTTCCAGCAGAGAGTTTCCTGTTCTCTATCTGATCTTACTCAGAGAATGTCTCTAAGCCCGGATGCCTGACTTTTCTCTACTGTGACCCCTGACACAGTTCCCTGCAAATGCTCTTCCCCTACTACCTTATGGTAATTAGGTGACATACTCTAGCTGCTTTGATAAGACCATGCTACTACTAATCCAGCTGTATGACAGGAGCATGCCACTCAATGCAAATTAGGTGATTCCCCAGTTACCATCTCCAACCCTACATATCTCCTATACTCTGGACTAAGCTGAGCTGAGGATATTCCCATCATGTTCACAGGCCAGACAAGAACCATCCTGCCACTTCTGCCCCCTTTGCCCTTATGGGTGAGCAAGGGACCAAGGGGAAGGAGGGGAGCCATACTAGAGTCCTAGCCAGAGGAGAGCATCACTGTCAGTCAGAGATTGCAGCAATCATACTTTTACTGTTCACACACTCCATCATTAATTTATGATAATTTCCTACCCTTAATTAAAACTTCACTCATTAAATACATTGGGTTTCTATTTAATAATTCCTTCACTCCTTAATTCAAATATAATATTCATCGTGCATTAAAAAGTCATCAGTATTTTTAGCACCTTTATCCCTAGTATTCACTAATATTTTTTTATTATGAAATGTCACTTGCTTCAGTGCGAATCAACTTACAGTGTTCCTCAATCACTATAATGGGGATATTTAAGTGACTTTTAATGTATTTATGTAACAGATGTCCTCTTGCTTCAAAGAAGCCCTCTTTTAAATATCAGTAATCCACGTTATTATCTATTAACTCAATTAATTGCTAATAAAGTTACTATCACCTACACGTGATGAATAACCTGCTCTAGTAATCATGAGCAAGAAATGCAGGAAGGACTCAGGCTGCTGGTGCAATCTCATCCTCCTGGAAAAAACCGAGAGCATTCGGATTAACCATCTGAAAACAAAGAGAGCTGCAAGGCATCTGAAATTGAACACTGACATTTTTGTTTTCAATAACTCTTTATCCTCTAACTTTCTCTAGCTCCTGTACACCGGAGACTAGCAGGGGGCATCATTAGACATGCAATAATCTATGCTTAATCCTTGGATAAAAAAAGCAAAACTTTTCAGTTTAAAAACTAAAGTATTTATATTATTGACATAATGATGTAGTTCAAGGTCAAATTGATGTTACCTTGCTATTGAATAAACACCTTATGTGTATGCTCTAAAACAAATAGCCGAATCTGTCCTTTGGAGGCAGAGAAGTAGGTGCAAGATAGATCTAAGTCGGCTACACTACCTGTAAAATAACTGCAGGTATGAACTGACACAGGGTGTGCCAAGAGTGTTCAAGGCAAAGTAGACCCCAAAATATTTAACTTTTTGGTCAGACTTTGGAAAAGGATAATCGTTCAACAACCAAAAAATGATGGTCAAGAGCATTTTAATGGAAGCAAATAAAATGAAAACTGAAGAACATAGCAAAGAATGTTTTAAGGGCTAAATATGTGGGTTACAAAATAAAATGATAGTGGGGGATAAAATAAATTAATAAACACCAATACAAAGTGATTTTGGTGTCAGGCAAATCCCATGACCAGTAGGAGGGTGAAGAGCCTTGCTACCAAGCACGGTGCCCTGGGTTCAATCCCTGGAACCCACATGGAGAGAATCGATTTCCACATGTTGTCCTCTGACCTCTTACCTGGCTCCATGGCATGCATTCACCCACCAACAAAATAAAAATGAATTTTTAAAGTAAAAAAGGACACTTTGATCCAAAGATTGGTTTTTATCAACACTGCTGTAGAAAGCAATAAGCACTGGAAACAAACAGATTTGAAGTCTGGGCTCTGTTGACCAGGCTGGCCTCGAACTCACAGAGATCCACCTGCCTTTGCCTGCCCAGGGATAGGATTAAAGGTGTGCGCCACCACCACCCAGCTGGATCTAAGTTAGTTTCTATGAGACCCCAGGACAGAGAGGGGTGAGTGCAATGCAGGATGGCTCTGAGCAGGTCCGAGTGTCTTTGCGTGCTCACCGCACTACAAACCCCTGGATTTCATCACTTATTCACCTCAGCTACCCAGAAGTAAGTCACTTGCCACAGAAAGTTGATTAGCTTAGTCACAGTGAAAGTCTGAGGTAGCAGAGTTGGGTCCCAAGACCAGATTGACAGATTTCTAAAGACCATTGAACTGAAGAGATGTCACAGAAGGTATGAGCACTTACTGTTCTTCCAGGGAATCTGAGTTTGGGTCCCAGCATCCATTTCTGTGGCTCACAACAGCCTGTAACTTCAGGTCCAGGATATTTAATGCACTATGGGCACCTGCATTCATGTGTGATTATGTGTGTGTGTGTGTGTGTGTGTGTGTGTGTGTGTGTGTGCATATACACACATGCACACATACAGGCACACAATTTAAAATAAAATTTATCTTAAAGATCACGCTCAGTTTCTGACCTCCAGTTTTTAATCAGGTCATCGGCTAGTGAGAGAAGCAACAACTAAAAGGTACATGGAGGTCTTAACTTTCAATAGCTGTTTAAATAACGGTGTCAATCAAAGTTGGGATAGACTATCAGGAAGAGAGCTAGGTTACCTCTGACTAAGCACCCAGGGTCCTGAACTTTCTGAATATTTCAACATCATCTGAAGAAAGTTCCCATCACCTTCTTCTGCTGGTCCTGCCTGCTTCATCTTTAAAGGCTTCGTGGATTCTGTGCTGAGATAGTTCTGATTTAACTAACACTCCCTGTTTCTTTCAGGTGAGAAATATTCAGACAATAACCCTAAAGTACAGTTACTGATGACATACGAGGACTCGAAGCTCACCATCCTGGTGAAACACATGAAAAATATCGTAAGTTACTCCCATGTCCAAAGAGACCAGATGCCCTCCATTGAGCAGACCATCCACCTCCTCTGGGCCATTAGTGTCGGCATTAGTAAAGGAAATGCATAATGAGTCTGATTCTGTTCCGCCAGTCAGTTGCCAAGTAATGACACAGAGACTTATGAAAGTTCAGCCTTAGCTTAGACTTGCTCCTAAGCTCTTATAACTTAAATTAACCTGTATTTTTTAATCTGCATCTTTCTCACTCATTATGCTCATTACCTCATCTCCATTCTGTCCTTCCTGCTTCCTCTGCCTCTGCCTGGTGACTCAGCCTTTCTTCTTCTCAGAGTTCTCTCTGACCAGAAGCCCCACATATACCTTCTGCCTAGCTATTGGTTGTTTAGCTTTTCATTAAACCAAGCACAGTGATACGTCTTCACACAGTATAAAGGAATATTCTGCAACAGAAATGGGTCTAACAGCCAAGTTTAAATGAGGACCAAGTAGCCAACGGCATTGTTTTTGTCTCAGTTTGAACATGATCTTTAGTGTAAAGGCTACAGAATCTCACAGGGAAAGTCATCTAGTGAACACGGGCCTATACGCCAAATGAAGGTCTAGGAAAACCCTGTGAATAGTCTCTGAGAAGGCAGGAATGGCTTGGTGCAGGGGAGAAACAGAGTGGTTTCCAAAAATTTCTGTGGCTCATCTGACGGAGCTCACAGGAAGACCTACTCTCTCTTACTGTGTGGCACCCTAGCTCCTATCTTCTGTCTCTGTAAAGCTAACAGCTTCTGGGGGGTTCCACCCAAAAGTCTCACTGTATCTTTATTTTTACTTCTGCATTATGATCTTAGTCATCACCTTCTTGTGTCATTGTTTAGATGTATTTCTTTCTCTTCAAGGAAGAATGGGATTTTGTTATCTTGGGTGTTTGCTGCATGTCCTTGAAACAGTGTTTTTAAATTTGTTTTCTTTTGTGCCAAACATTTCATCTTTGTTTCTTTCATTGTTAACTGGCATCTTCGGTTTTTTTTTTTTTCTATTCAATGACATTCTGTTATCCTGATGTTTCCTTGTGTGTGTGTGTGTCTATGTGTGTGTCTGTGTGTGCGTGTTCACAAATACATGTGTGCAATCACATTTGGGGGCTAGAAGTCAGACATTTTCTTCTATCAATCTCCATCTTACTTTTTGAGACAGGATCTCTCATTCAATCTGTAACTCACCGATTGGCTGGACTGGCTGACCAGTGAGCAACAGGTAGCTATGCACCTCCCTGGAACCAAGGTGACAGAATCATGCTGCCGATCCAGCTTTTATTATGATGCTTGGGACCTGAACTCAGGATCGCATGTTTGAGCATCAGGCCCTTTACCCACTGAGCCACCTTCCCAGCCCTTCCCTGGTTGTTCTTGATACTGTAGTCCTATTTCAATGTCTGTACCTAGAGGAAGTAGGTAGTTATTCCACTCTTTGTGATCTCTCTTTGTCAGGGAACATACATCAACACAGCAACCCTGTCTAGGAATTCTCGGCAGGTTTCCCATTGTGTTAAACAGAAGCAAGGTTTATTTGAATGGAAGTGTTTCAAGGCCATGATCCAGCTTCAAGGTGAGAGGGAGCAAATTAGACAGAAATGTTACAATACATGGAGATTTAAATGTGATGGAACCTTAAAGGCAAGGTGAACCTTTCCTCTGAGGCCTACAGAAGAGCTTCATTAAGAATTAAAATCAGAGAGATATGGAGAAAGAAAGATCACCACCTAACAAAGGATGGTAATTCTCTGGGAGGCCAGAAAGCTTTCTGTGTCATGGGGCAAGTAAAAAATGAACTCAGTGTGGGCATAGTGAACAGAAAGGGAAACTAAGCATCACTAGCTCCTCCAAACAGGCCCTGCACATGACATGGCTACCAGAGACAACTCATGACGTGCACTAAGCCAACTCAGTTGCGGCTCTATTCCTTGTGCATGTAAGTCTTTCAGGGTGTGTTTGGAAGGATCTAAGGCAGCAATCTCCTCACCACATGACATGTGTCTGGTACACACTACATTTAATAAATATTTATTCAGTGAACAAGGAATTGGCATAACTTGCAGGGGATGCATCCGTTAGAAGACAATGTTAGCCAGAGAGTCTAGGACGTTTCTCGCTAAATCTGTAGTGTTCACAGTTGTCAGGTCTTGAAATATCTGAACACATACTTTCAAGGTTTAGTAGATGTTTTATTTATTAAAATAACTTCCTGAAAATGTAGCACCATCAATAGAGTCCTTGCCGAGGTTCAGTCTCCAGCACTGACTATAGCAGGCGTGGTAACACACATCTGAAATCCTAGCACTTGGGAGACGGAGGCAGGGGTATCAGAAGTTTAGGGTCATCCCCAGTTATGTAGCACATTTGGGGCCAGCCTGATAAACTAAAAGTCTCTGTCTCAAAATGAAGTAATTATCCTCCATTGTTTCGAGTAAGAGAACTGTTGTAAATCAGAGTAGCAGTTGCTCCAGAAATTTTTACATTGGAACATGAGGATTCAGTCAAATATAATTTATGGTTATATGTGTGTTCATGGCTCTTGATCATCTATATCATCATGTGACAAAAAGAATAGTAAGAAATATTGCTAAGTCTAAAGAGTTTATATAAATTTGTTGTCTACTTGTTAGCCATGAAAACAGTCCCCTTGGAAATGACCTATTTGGTTCAGTAATGTTTTCATTACTCAAAACAATTTAGAAGAATGCCTGTTGAAATTGCTTTCATATCTGGGATGCAAATCTCACAGTGATCTGGGTGACTTTTTTCAATGGCCATGCCTAATTTTTGATCAAAAAAAAATATTAACTAAGTTGGTCACCTAGTCCATCCAACCAATGAATTTCAAAATTACATTTGACAGTTTCCAAAAAAAATGTATTTTACACTTACGAAGTCAAGCCTACCAATGAGGCCATTCAAAGCCAGGAAGAATAGGTGGTAAGCGTTAGAATGAGATACGGAGAAAAAGTGAGTAAAGAGTCAACGGTCACAAGGTCCCCCTGAGGGTTCAAAGGGGCATGGCTGTGTGATGTCAGTGCCCACAGAACATTATTAATACTGGCCCAATGCTCTCTCTCCATCTACTTCCTGCCTCTGCTTTTAGTCTTTCTTGTTTGTTTTGCTTTGTTTGCTCTGTTTTGAGGTAGGTTCTCACTATGCATCCTAGGCTGGCCTGGAACTCACTATGTGCCCTCAAGCTGACAGTGACCCTCCTTCCTCAGCCTCCAGAGCATTAAGGTTACACAGGCATCCATCATGGTGATTCTGGGTTTTCTCCTGACATGGAGAAAGTCATAACTCCAAGTTTCAGTTTGAGATCTCTTCTCTTTTTCTACTTTTAGCTTCACAACTTCCAATTCTTGTCATTTTCTTTACAACCTCTTTTCATTGTTCTCCCCAAATCCAGAGCTGGTTAGAAGGCTTCTCAAAATTCCCATCAGCATCTCAAACTCAGTATGCTCCAAATCCAACTTTTGATAGCTACCCCCTAAGCACGAGTCTCATCTTGTCCATCACCATTTCACTCTCTGCCTTCAAGTGACACATGCTGAAGCTTTTAGCCATCTAATTCCACTCCTCTTACAGGATACATCTATCCTATATGGAGATTCTATTTATTTGTAGCATAAACCCAGAAGCTCAGACTTTCCCATCTGCATTGCTTCAAATCACCATCATTCCCCCACCTAAACCATCGCGCTATCCTTTTAAAGTTTTGCTTGCTTCTGCTCCTGTTGCTTTTCATCTGTACTGAATTCAGTAGCTCTAATACTGCTGTGGGAAGAAAGTCCCATTCCTGCCATTTCTTTCTTCAGAGTCCTTTGAAGTTTCATCTGACGTACAATGAAATCAAGATACCTAATGTCATCCAAAATTGTGCACGTCTAGTTGCTTGACAGGCTCAACCTCGGCTCTGACCTCAATCTCTCCATCCATCCCAGCCTCAGTGACTCCTTACTCTGCCTGGAATATGAAGGCATGTTGCTGCCCCAGGACCTTTGTACCCACTGATGGCCCAGTCATACATGTCAGACACATCCTTGTCATCTCTTCAGTGAGTCCTCTGCCATATGAAAGAGCCCTCCAATCCTATTCAGTTGTTGCTTCAAATCTGTCAAATACTAGTTTCAAATAGCGGATCATTTCTCATATAGACAACTAAGAGCTAGGATTCTTTTCAAATTTGAAAGCCATCTCCAAAGTTCTCTGCGTGTTTCAGACATTGTTTATTTTAAGTGTGTGTGTGTGTGTGTGTGTGTGTGTGTGTGTGTGTGTGTATTTAGATGCACATGGGTGTAGGTGTCTATGGAGGCCAGAAGCATCTGATGTCCTGGAGCTGGTGATACAGGAGGAAGTGGATTGCTCACTGTGGGTGCTGAGAACAGAACTTAGTTCTTATACAGGAGCAGTATACACTCTTAACGGCTGAGCCATCTCTGCTACCCTCAGAGTGTTGTTAAACCATTATTTCCCCCACTCATCTGAAAATAGGTTATATTTTAATATGGGGGACACAAAAATATCTAACAAATTATTAAACTATTTCCTTTGCCTATTTCCAGTTCTAATTGTTATTTAATTTTAAATCTTTCAATGTGTTCATGTACCAAAGTAATCAGACTCCAGAAGTTGTGCTTGATTTTATATTAATATTAAAATGAATTATTATGCCCAAACTCCTGTTGTATTATATTAAGTTTGATGAAAGGAATTGTTTATCTTATATTAAATCTTCAAAGCTTTGTTCTAGGAACCCCTTTCCTCCTATGAGAACACAGGCTCAAACAAAACTGCTTTAAAATATCCTTTCTCGTTCAAAGAAGCATAATATGAGTTACTCTAGTGATCACAGCCGACAAATGACTGCAGTTATACAGAGGCATGGTCAAGACATCTAACAATATTCCAGCTTGTATGGTAAAGAAACTTTTATCATCATTTGGACTTGAAATATTTTGTAAAACTCTAGGGCTCTTCCAGGTTCCCCGTTTTAGATACTCTTCCCACTGTTTCTGCAGCCTTCCCATGTGCATATCCTCCTGAGATCAGAATCTCCCCTGGTGTGCACAGTGTCTCCTCTTTGTGTCCCTTTGACACAATTTGAATATTCCCAGGCCCTCAAACTTACCACTAGAATGAGCCAGTGGTTCTAAATCTCCCCATTATGTCTCTCTGTCACATCAAGTCAGTAGTTGTTTAGAATGAGCTGAAGTGATGTCCCAACACACAGAAGTTGCCTGGCTGGGCAATGATCTCAGAGGACACAAGACAGAAGGAAACATTTTCTTATGAAGGAAAGATAAAACAGAGTCAGCCATCTCAAAAACAAGCCCATGTGTTTCCAATTCACAAAAGACACTTCGCTTTGTTCATGTGTTTATTGGTCATTTGTACTTCTTTGTTTGAAAAGTGTCTCTTTCATTCGCCAGTTTTATTGTTTGAAGTAGGCATTTTGTTTTATTTTTCAGTTTTTTAGCTTGTATATTAATTCCCTGACAAATGAGTTCTTTGCTAAGATTCTTTCCTAGTTTACAGTCTGTATTTTCTACTTGTTTCTTTTGCTGTGCCAAAGCTTTTAAATGCAATGCAATCCCATTTGGAAATCTTTCCCATTATTTTCTTAGCTATTGCTGATCCATTTAGAAAGTCACTGCTATGCCTAGATCTTGGAGTGTTCCTCCTGTATTCGGCTAGTGGTTCAGCATTTTAGGTCTGCCATCGGGTCTGTTACATAGTATGAGCTGATTTTTGTTTGCCATGAGAGATAATCTAGTTTCAGTCTTTAATTTTCTTTCATCTGTGTGAGTGTTTTTAGCTGTACGTGTGTGTGTGTGTGTGTGTGTGTGTGTGTGTGTGTGTGTGTGTGTGTGAACCATGCATGTACATTGTTTATAGAGGCCAGACAGAGGTGACAAATTCCCTGGAACTGGAGGGACAGACTATTGTGAGCCATCAGGTATGTGCTGGGAATCAAACCCAGACCCTCTGCAACAGCAGCTAGTGTATTTAACCACTGTCTTTCTAGCCCCTAGTTCCATTTTTCTTTATATGTAAGTACTGTTTTCCCTTTTTCCAATTCCACTTGTTAAAAGAATCTGGTTTTTGCCTATGTTTTATTATTATTTTAAATTCTCTCTCTCTCTCTCTCTCTCTCTCTCTCTCTCTCTCTCTCTCTCGTGTGTGTGTGTGTGTGTGTGTGTGTGTGTGTGTGTGCACTTGAGTTCAGGTGCCTGCAGGAGCCAAAAGAGAGTGTCATACTACCTGGAGCTGGAGTTACAGGCAGTTGTGAGCCTCCTGACATGGGTCCTAGAAACTGAACAAGGGTCCTCTGGAAGAGCAGCAAGTACTTTTAATTGCTGAGTCATCTCTTCAATACTCAGATTTTTCCTATATTTTTAATAGTTTTATCAAAATCAGATAGCTGTAGCTGTGAGGGTTTCTTTTTTTCTGTGCCCTAACTAACCTGCTGTTTGCTTCTCACCATGGTTCTGTAGTACAGTTGAAGCCAGCCACTGGGATACCTCCTGCACTTCTCTTTCTGATAAGGATTGTTAGTAACTCTAGGTCTTTGTGCTTTCATTGAAATGTTGACTTGGGATAGAAGGGATTTGCAAAGAATGTCATTGGAATTTTCCTGGAGACTCCACTGAATGTGTAGCACCCTTGATATTATGGGCATTTGCTTAATGTTGATGGGATGTTTGCCCAACCATGTAGGGCCTTCCAAGGTCTTCCTTCTTAGAAATCATTATTAACATCCTCTTTTGAGTTTATACCTAAGTGTTACGTTTTTGCTACATTCTATGAATAGAATGATTTTTCTTGACTTCTTTTCAGTGAGTTTTTTGCCACATAGAAAATCTAAAAGTTTGTAAGTTTGATTTTTATACATTGCTGCTTTGATGAGTGTATTTGTAATCCTTAATGATGACCAATTATTTTTCAAAGAAATCAATCCTACATTTTTCTATGAACTTATTACCATCAATCTCCTTTTAATACCAACAGCTTTAATCTTTGTTTTCATTATTTATTTTGTTGCCAGGTGTCTATGAGTCTTTGCTCTCCATATGTTCTCAAAATTTCCTTTGAAATACTCTTTCTAATATCTTGCCTTATCGGCCTTTCAATATTTAGGTTCCTGACTGAAGCTAATCTTGAAACTATTCTCCTACTTTAATATATTGTGACTTCAAAGATAATAGGAAATTCCCCCCAAATTTAAATCTCTATTTTTAATCTTTCTCTGAATTCCTTTTTTACATTTCTCACTGTCTGAAGGACATTTATACTTTGATATCTTTTCATCTCAAAAATTCCAAATTGCTCCTCTGCTTTCCACAAAGACCTTTTCTAACTCTGGCACTACTTGTTACTTAGTTTCTGTGTCACCCTCACCTAATGACTGACTAAAACTTCACTCTAACTTATATTCCATCTTTCAATTATTTTATTCTTATACATAGTTATCAACAAATCCATTCAGTTCCCTTTCATGTCTATTATGCTCTAAATGCTATTCAATATTTTCTATTCATCTGTGAATTATTTACTAGTTGCTATGACATTCTTTCCTTTGTTTCAGTATTTCAGACATGTCCAACCTTTTAACACTGTTACATGATAATGTCATCTACAAAGTTCACACTCAAGAAACTGTAGAATTAAGTTACAAAAAAACACACTAAAAGGTTCACATTCATAGCTTTCTTGGGGATCTGCAACCACAGGGCATAAATAACACAAGCCACAGAGGAGATAGAATAGAAAAATGTTACAGATTTATTCACAAGCAAATACTTAAAGACAATAAGTCCAATTTTAAATTTGTCAAACATCCTTATCTACCAGTATATTTTGAGTGTCCAGACATGTATTGCAACTCAGTTGCAAGTGTTTTAAGAATATCTCTATTTTTCAGTATGTTAAAGGATTCTTCACTAATAGCATAAACACTAAAATACTGCATGGGAGCTCGTGTACACTCTGAGTTAAAACTCAAATCCAAAACCCATGGGTCTTCATTTTGCCTAACACCTCAGCTGTGTTCACCCCAGTTCCTCGGGGTATTCAGTGCTGTATTCTTCTTTGGACCTTCCTTCTTCACTGTTTCCCTCAGGAGAGACTCTTCTCCTCACATACTTTTTCAAATACTGAAACCAAATGCAGAAGAACAGAAGGACATTTTTAAACAGTGAGAAAAAAGGAAAGCACCAGGAAAGATGAAGTAGTGTAGGAAGAAACCACCTGAAAAACAGAGAAGTTGGATGGCAGCACAGAATCTTCTAAGTATCCAAGAACAGAGTCCTCAACTTGGGATTTTGTGAGCAAAGATAATATCTTCAAAGACATGAGAAAAGAAAGAAACACACATACAGAGAGAGAGAGAGAGAGAGAGAGAGAGAGAGAGAGAGAGAGAGAGAGAGAGAGACCCAAGCAGGCAAACTGCAAACAAATGAAAACGCTACCGTTTTATATCTTCCAAGTTTTCTAATAAAAACTAAAGCAACATCATGAAATAATTTGTCCTTTATAGCACAGGTAGCTAGAGCTGCAGTTTTTCTCCTGAGCATCCCTTTAGCTGTAGCCTCCAAATGTTGGTATGTTGTTTTCCATTGTCCTTCAGTTTAAAATTATTCTAATTGATTCCATCTTTGTGAATTATTTGGATCTGCATTGTTTTGTTACCAACTGTTTAGAAAACTGTCAGAGGCAGGGCTGTCTGCAATATCTACTTTAATTCCACTCTGGTCCCAAGTCAGAGAACTGAGGGAAAGAGGGAGGCAAAGACACCCACCCACTTCCAGAAACTGATTGGGAATCAAATCCATCAATACAACTTAGAAAGTCAAATTTGTCTGTTGCGGGGTTGGTAAAGATCTTCTCCCAGTCAGTGGGTTGCCTTTTTGTCTTAGTGACAGTGTCCTTTGCTTTACAGAAGCTTCTCAGTTTTAGTAGGTCCCATTTATTCAATGTTGCCCTTAATGTCTGTGCTGCTGGGGTTATACCTAGGAAGCGATCGCCTGTGCCCATCTGTTGTAGGGTACCTCCCAATTTCTCTTCTATCAGGTTCAGTGTGCTCAGACTGATATTGAGGTCTTTGATCCATTTGGACTTGAGTTTTGTGCATGGTGATAGATATGGGTCTATTTTCAAAGTCCCAATGAGGAACAGAAGGAGGGAGAAGATGAGCAAGGAAGTCAGGACCAAGAGGGGTGCACCCACCCATGGAGACAGTGGGGCTGATCTATTGGGATCTCACCAAGGCCAGCAGGATTGTGACTGAAAAAGCAGGGGATAAACCCGGACTCTCTGAATATGGCGGACAATGAGGGTTGCTGAGAAGCCAAGGACAATGGCACTGGGTTTTGATCCTACTTCTTGTTCTGGCTTTGTGGGGGCCTAGCCAGTTTGGATGTTCACCTTCCTAGACCAGGATGGAGGGGGGAGGACTTTGGACTTTCCACAGGGCAGGGAACCCTGACTGCTCTTCAGACTTGAGAGGGAGGGGGAGAGGAGTGGGGGGAGGGCGGGAGGAGTGGGAGGCTGGGAGGAGGCGGAAATTTTTTTTTCTCAATAAAAAAAAGAAAATGTAAAAAAAAAAAAAAGAAAGTCATTGCTTACAGAGATGATGGTTGCTCCTAAGGACATCTTAAATAAGGATGTTATAAACAACAAACTAGGGCCTGGGCCTGTAGTTCAGTGTGTGCTGAGGCTGGTAAAGTGTTTCCTCAGTGTGCACCAAAACCCTGGTCTCAGCCTCATACCTGGTGGTAAAGTCTTAGAATACCGGCAAGAGGGCGGGAGAAGTAAGAGGATCCGAAGGCAATTTAAGGACATAGTTCACGTGATCCGAGTCTCTCTAGATTGACTGAGAGCACTCAGTGCAGCTTGTCAAATGCTCCAGGTGTGGCTGTAAAGAATCTGCAGAGCCACTGCTTGGTGGGGAGCTTGGTGAATGTCAGTTAGGTCATGCTGGTTAATACCAACTTTCTCAAGCCTTAGTCTGTCCTAGTGATTTTGTATACATTAGCTCTATGAGTTACTGAGAGACGGGTGTTAAAATTTCCAAATACAATCATGGACACACATAATCCTTCATGAGCATTTGAATTAAATTCTCTAGATTACTACCATTTATCATTGTTCCTGACAGCACTTTCTACTCTCCTTTGCTGGATTGTGATATAGATGGTTCAGTTTTGTCTTGAGTGATACTAATACATCTTTTCTAGACTTTGACTTTTCTTTGTACCAAATGCATCTTTGTTTTTCTTCTTTTGCTTCATTGCTTTGCGTTGACAGAGGTTTCTGTCCCGCCCAGTCCCACAGTCATTCAGTTCCAAAGAAATACACAGGGGTCTACATTAATCATAAACTGGTTGGCCTATTAGCTCAGGCTTCTCATTAACTAATTCTTACATCTTAACCCATAATTCTTGTCTGTGTTAGCCACAAGGCTTGGTACCTTTCATCAGCGAGGTGTTCTCATCTGTGTCCTCTACATCTGGGTGAACCACTGCAGACTGACTCTTTCCTCTTCCCAGAATTCTCTTGTTCTCATTGCCCTGCCTCCACTTCCTGCCTAGTCACCCCACCTATACTTCCTGCCTGGCTGCTGGCCAATCAGTGTTTTATTAAAATAATACAAGTAACAGGATAAAAGGCCATTGTTCCACAGAGGTTTTGTAGGTAGGATCTCACTATGTAGACTGGGCTGGTTGTCATGTGGATGCACAGGTATGGGCACATAGATATGTGCACATATAGAGGCCAAGTGTTGGTGTTTGGTGTCTTTCTCTGCTGTTCTCCATCTTTTCTGAGACAGAGTTTCACTGAATTTGGGGATTGTCCCTTCAGCTAAACTGCCTGGCTAATGATTCCCCCCTAATTCATTGGTTTTCAGAAGCAAGGCAATTAATATGTATTAGGTCATAAAAGGTCTTTAATCTATCAGAGTTCGACTTCTGTGAGCTGTTAAAGACGTTAAAGTAAAATATTTTTAAAATGCAATCATCCCTTGGTTGCAGGAAACCCCTGAAAATCCTATTCCCTTATATTAAGTGATGTAGTTTTTCTGGAAACCCACACAGAAAATGGTATAGTTTGCTTATAATGCTGACTATAGTATGACTATTATAGAAATAGCTGTTATGTTATGTTATTTAAGTAATAATCATGAGGAAAAACATGTTTTCAGCATAGGCGCAATTTAAAAGTTAATTTTTATCTGTTGTTTGTTGCATCCAAGCTGAAACCACAAAATCCACAGATGTAGAAGACTGGTTGATGACTGACACACTGTGTGTGTGTGTGTGTGTGTGCATGTGTGTGTGTGTGTGTGTGTGTGTACGCACGTGCATGTGCAAGAATGGGTGCACACTGCTGAAGTGATCACAGCAATGAGTTACTTATGCCCTTGAAGACACTGGAGAGATGATTCTGCAGTTAAGAGAACAGCTTGTGCTGCTCTTACAGACGATCAGAGTTTGTTTCCCAGAAACCTCTTGGAGTGACTCAAAACTGCCTGTAACTCTAGCTGCAGGAATTCTCCAACTACTATGTGCACATATTCACATGCAGGCATACACATATACTTAATTTTTAAAACAATATTAAATAATTATTTTTTAAAAGAAAACTAACAAAGTATCCTGATGTTTTGTCTCTGCTTGATCATGGCCCTCTCAAAGTGGTAAATACATAAAAGTTAGACATTTTAAAAACTTTTTTTAAAAGTAAGTCTTGAAAATCAATAATATGAGCCCATGAAAGGCTTAAATTGGTGTGAAATGAAGCAGAGAACATCCTGATTTAATTCATGAAAACCTGAAATCATTTCATTCATATTGACCAACACATGTGAGTTGGAAAGATGATTATAGTATTTAAGTTTTTTTTAAAAAAGAGTACCAGACACTTCTGCCTTATACTTCAGCTGTTGTTTGTGACACAGCAGTTAATCTGATGACTGACTTGGACACAGACATTACAGTTTTTCAGGCATGTAGACAGATGAGAAAATGTTCTTACCATGTTCTTATGTTTCTGGCATCTAACTCAGGCTTTGAAAATTCTATCATATTTTAATTACGGCCAGTTGATTTCCACTGAAGCTTACATTATTCAATGATTGGAGGCATTTAAGTTCAAAAATGATGGAGAATTCTCATAAATTATTCATCAGAAAGATAATAATGGATTAAATACAATTAAGCTTTAGATTAACGTAATGAAGGCTTCACAGTGTCTGATGACCCTAAGCCATCTGCAACTTCATCGCTCTTCCTAGAAAGCTCGATCTAGAAGCACCCTGAATTATTTTACTTTCTTCATATAGACTCATATAAGTCTATAGAAAAAAAAAACCTCCAATGAAATAAACAATACTAACTTGTGCGTTATTTTAAGAAAGTGGTCCAGGATCAACAAGATGGCTCAGTGAGTAAAGGCACATTCTGCTAAAACCGCCCACCTGGAGTTTGGTCCCCAGGACTTGTATGATAAGAAAGAACTTACTCCTTCAGGTTGTCCTCCGACTTCCACATGTGTGCCATGGCATACAGGAACACATACGTACAGACAGATCCGTTAGACATCAACATCATGAACAAAGACTGGTATGCACGCACACCTTTTAAATTCAACTACATTGTTCATCGCCTATGCTTCATTCTTGAGTTAAGGAGAAAAATCCTACTAATAAATTCTAAGGTCATCTGAAACACTTCATTCTGTTCTTTTAGAATGGAATGGCACATTTTTTTTAAAAAAAATTACTTATGAAGAGTGTAAAGGAGTGCACAGGTGTATGATGGTATAGATGCCGATGGATGCCGTGTGGAGGTCAGAGGTCAACATCAGATATCTTCCTCTCCAACCTTAGTTATTGAGACAGAGCCTCTCATTGAACCTGGGGCTCATGAGATAGCCATCTGGCTAGTCAATCCCCACCAACCTCCAGAGTCCATCTCCTAGCAGTGAGGTCACAGGCATGTGTCACAACGTCCAGTTTATTTCATAGGGTCTAGGCATCTAAACGAAGGTCTACATATTTGCCAATAAGCACTACTTTGCTCATATTCCCAGCCTCCTAAGACTGTTTTTCAAATAATTCATCAGGCATCACTAAAATCCTTTTAATGCGTGCTCGTATTAAATTTATGGAATATACAGTATTTTTCAAAGCTTTAAGTGAATCATTGCTTCCTATTATTGTTATTTTTTTACTTTGTTGCTATGAGGCAGAGTCTCATGGACCCCAAGCTAGTCTCAATCTCAAGATCCCTCTGCCTCTAATTCCCCAGGGCAGGAATTACAGGTATGGACCACCACACCTAACTCATAGAAGAAGTGATTTTTAAAACACTGAAGTTTTGTTAACAGGAACACATATGTATGTTGACAAAACAATAGCAGATGTATTTGAGACATTGATTTCATCTGTGGAGAATAGTTAATGATAATATGAGTCCCCCTTCTGCCTTCATTAGGGATCTCTACATGGTATCTGTCCAATTAAATGTGAATACCACAACCAGTCTCACAAGAATAAAGGACCATGTTTATTTCTTTCTGATTCATCTTTTCTACTCCACAAGCAAGAAATAAAATGGAAACAAAACTGTAGGAGAGAAAGAGAGGGTATAAGAATTCCCACAGCACACCGCTCACTCAGCCACTCATCTAGATGAGCACGTGTTTGCGTTTAATGGTTGGGTAAACACTGTGACCAAAATCAACCTGGGGTTTATCTCATATTGAAATTTATAGCCCATCACAGTGGGAAGCCAGGGCAGAAACTCAAGGAAGTAATTCAAAGCATAAGTTGAAACAGAGAACTTTTCAAAGTCAACCTGGTCTATAGAGTTCCAGGACAGTCAGGGCTACATGGTAAAACCCTGTTTTGGAACACACACACACACAGGGAGAGGGAGAGAGAGAGAGAATATGAAGGAACATAGCTTGCTAACTCCATGTTGTACTCAGTTTGCTTTTTTATGTGACCCAGGACCACCTGCCTAAGGGTAGCACTGTCCACAGTTGCCTGGGTCCACCCACATTAACCATTAATGGTGAGAATGTCCCCAAAGACTTGTGACAGGATTGATAAGCAAACCTAGGAAACTGCCATGCACATCTCTCTGAAAAGACAATGACCCTCAAGACCTTGGAGCAGATCCTTAGGGGAATCTGAAAAGAAGATATTTTTTAGCACAGACATAATAGCTCAATTCTTGTTGTTCCCCTGAAGATCCTACAGTGCTACAAAGATACAAAGATACAGGTTTCAGCTAATGCTGAAGCAACTCTATGAGTTACTTTTCTGAAAAGTGGTGGTCTGACTAAGTTACTGGCTGCGAAGTCACTTACAAGTGATGTACAAATTTATAGCCACAAAGTAGTACGCTACACTGTACAGTGTGGATGTATAGTAGGCAATACCTAGCTGTGTGGAAGTACTCACTGTGAAAAACTTTGTAAAATGCTAGGATCACCTGACAGTTCATCTCTCAGAATGCGTCCTCAGACACCTCTGTCTTTGGAACTACTAATTCCCAAGCCATGTTAGAGAGAATGTTGGAATCAAAAGAACATGTCTATTTAGAAATAACGGTAAAGAGAAGCCAAATTTTCAGTAAAAATTTCAAGCTTTCCATTTGAGACTAAAGAATCTACAGAAGGAGGTGGGTTAAAGGTATCCATCAGTTTTCTATTGCTTTGACAAAATGCCTCGCACAACTGTTGACATGGGCCCAGAATTTCAGGGGAGTTCAGTTCATGGGCAGCTGGCTCCTCTGTGTCTGGGCTATGAGCAGACAGAGCTTCCGGATCAGGAAAGCATGGAAGCACCAAGTTTATCATCTCAACAAGTAGCAGAGGCACTTGTAACACTATCAGGCATACCCTGAAGTGACCCATTTCTTCCAGCTAGGCCCAAGACATGGAAGTTTCCAGAACTTTCCAAATTAGCACGCTCAGCGGGTGACCAAGTTTTACATTCATGAGCCGTATAAGGCGTTGTAAAAGAATTTGTGAATAAGTAATAGGGAAAAAAGTACAAAGGAATGCCTCCGGAGACGGGCAGAATGAGAGGGGTCTTCCAGGGAAGAACTTCTGGGCTCCTAAGATGACACACATGAGAAAGGTTTTACGGCTGTTGCTTGTTTTGTGATCAATTTCAAATGCAAGCCTAGAATACGTAGAGGCCGGAAGCACCACAAAAACTAAACTGATAAGGCTTCATATTACCTTTTGAGCACTTTCTAGAAACATCAGACAAAATTCTAAAAAAAAAAAAGGAGCCATGCTATTTTACTATGACCCACCATGAATAGAGTCAACCTCCCCATTGCTCAGGAGGGGTTGGACATTTCTCCAGGTTTCTGTTCAGTCTTTGTGAAGGTCAAAAGACAATCAGAGTCAAAAACAATAAAAACAAAATCCTAAGGAGAGAGATCCACAAGTCAGAGTCATGTAATGATTTTAAAGTAAAAGTTGATTTGCATAAACATAAGGGCAAAGAGCAAATGGAGAACTGCTTGATGGTGAGACAGCTGGTGACGCCTGTAATAAATTATTTGAGCTCCTGAAGGAAGAGGATGTGAGGCCAGTGAAACGGGGGAGAGGAATTGATGCTGAGAAGGAGACAGCTACACAGGAAGGAGAGTTTCTCTGCAGGACCGAAAAATCGATGTTTGCACTTAAAGCTTTTAAATGACAAGGGAAGCCTGATGCTCACATTTAAAGCACTCCTGGCTCACGCTGAAACCTGTGGTCTCCTGTCATTCGGAAAACTCCAGGATTTTTAAGGATCCTCTCAAGGACACTGATTTGGAAATAGAAACCAGAAGCTTGAGTGTGGCATTTGATGGAGGCTACTACGAAAAGGCTTTCACAGCTTGGTCACTTCAATTTATTCTTCAGGCAAAGGGAAAGGATCCCCAGACATTGTGTGAAGAAAAGTGGTGTTGTCAAATCAGTTTGAGAGTGTCATCAAATAAGCCAGTGATATACAAAACGAAGGAAGGGAATAGGTGAAAGGAGATTTAAAATGGCTGGACAGATGGCTCTGTCAATAAAGTGCTCACCTAACATGTAAGCGTGAAGAGAGGGCCAGAGTTTGATCCCCAGTACCCAGGCATGGTAGCACACACCTGTGTACCCAGCCTCCTGGCCAGCTTATGTAAAGAAAATGATGAGCCACAGGGTCAGTGCAGATTCTGTCTCAAAAAATCAAGTAGGGAACAGGAAAGGGGGAAACCCAGTGTCCTCCTCTGACCTCTACACGAATGCACTCAGGCATGTTGTCCACCCCCTTCACCATGCACACATGCACACACACACTCATGCATGTGCACAATGCATCAAATAGGAAAAATACTTCATTGATGTTTAATCTTTTGAATACATTGGAGATTAAATACTATGACATAAAATGAATAGCATAGCCCAAGGCAGTTTTTACTTCCAGTCCAGTGGAGTCACCATTATGTCTTCTGGTAGAAACATGTCTCCTTGGAAAATGATTTTCTAGGCCAAGAGAACATAACATGTAGCAACAATAAATAAAAATGTTAAAAGTGGGTCATTGGTATCTTGGTAAGAGGTCCCAGTCCCTTTTTCACCACTTGACCATGAGAACAATGAACCTGGTAAAGGAGATTCACAGTTCTATGTATTGGATGCTACATAGTAGGTATACCCCTGCTGGGGAGACTTTCCCAACTCAGCAAGGCAATATCTCCTACCTGGAGCTGTAACTGAGTCTTCAGAAGGTCACTCAACCATTCTATAAATGACAAACATCTTAGGCCATTTAGAAACATTATAAAAAGGAGTGGATTCCATTGTTTCACTTCTTTTGCTGTTGAAGTGAGTCCCGTGGTCAGGACTAGTGTTGCATGAAAAGAATAGTGCTGTATACAAATCTTTATCATCCTATCTATCCCAACACAAAGGGAACATTACCCTTCCAAAGTGGAAGTGGCCCAAATCAATATCCCTGCCACCAGGTAGCTGCTTGGTTCAGGGAATGGTGCCATTTTCAGGATTCAATAGCCTTCTCCCTTCTGGGCAGATTGGTCACACCACCATGGGCATAGCCTGGTTTTATGTGAGGCTTTTCCTAGAAAGACACAAAATAATTGTCTCTTTACCCTAGATTTGGAACCCAGACACTCCAAAGTAAAGGATGCACCAAAGTCCAATTTGGTGCACTAATGGGTTTTCACTGGGGTTACTTGCAGGAGCATGGGCTACTCAAATGCAGCGGCAAACTAAAAATCTTCACCACAACATGGGTAAAGACATATGTAAGTTCTGTTGCTGGAGCTCTCGGTGTCACTTGTCGGTGGCTCTACAGGACCAAAAACTGCTTGCCAACTACCTTGGTCAAAATCTCCTTCCCCCACAGTGGTTTCCTGCTTTTATAACAGTAGGGGAGGACCTCATGAATCTTGAAGCTTTCCCAAACATGTGAAGTTTGCTTCCTGGGCCTCAGAAACCTGGCAGCCTCCTTCCTTGGCCAAACGTTGCAGTTCTGAGAAAATTGCTATACAACATTTGGTCAGTTTGGTGAATGGAATCTTCGTTGCCGAGACCTTAAAAACCTTCATCAAACCCACCATGCCCACTTTCTTCTCGGGCTCATTGGGAAGTGGAAGAAGTAATCAGTATAAATGGATAGGGGCATCTTTATGCCCTTGACTACTAACGTCCTACTCTGATGACATCATTCTCAGATGCTAATTTGCACAGATCACAAATACATTCTTGGCTTTTTTTCCCCAGTCAAAGAATTCTATCCACACACCTCTTGTTCAAATTTCCTTTTCACCAAGTTTGCAATCATGCTCTTTCCAAGTTTCCTGACTATGCAGCCAAGCCATTGGCTCCAGCCCAGGAGCTGGTACACAAACACATCTGGCCATTTCTCCTCCCAAGCAGAGTAACCAAGCAGGTGCTCCCTGCTTGAAGTTCTGCCCACTGAATGATCTCCTTTTACAACTGTCCTTCGGAGCCATCTTAGAACTGCCCTTCAAGATGATGCCTACCGGTGGGAGAGAGCTGTATCTGCAGATCAGGCCTTGGTCATCGCTTTCTTTATTAAACAGTCTTATGAAAGTTTGGAGTAGAGATGGAACTCATTGCACATACAGGTCTTAGGGGCAGTTCCCAACAGCAATAAAAACTCATCAGGAACTCTGGTGCTGCAGGACATGAGGTCTGGGTAGGGGCAAAGGACAGGGTAGCAGGAGCTCGGGACTTTGAGCATTTGGACCAATTCATAACTACCCGGCCCACAGAGAAGGTGTAAACGACATTGATTTTAAAGTATTAAATAATATTTGTTGAATGTTATAATATATTGCTGTAAATAATCACAATAAATAATGAGAATAAACTTTCAATCTCTCGTATTTGATTTTTAAATCATTTTTCAGTTTAAATCATATGAATATTTCTCACTGAGTTCTTTACTAAAGGCCCATTTCATCAAGATCACAGTGATAAGATCCATTTTCTCTAAGTTATTTTGTTTTTGAAAATGGTGGACTCACTCTACAAATGGTAAGTTAATAAACAAAAAATAATAAATGAAAATAATAACCAATAAATTTGAATAAAACGCAGATGTTCCCAAACAATCTACAGACGCTGGCCACACTTTACAAAAAAATAAATAAATAAATAAATAAATAAATAAATAAATAAATAAATATAAAAAAAACCCTGATAGTCTTAATATATAGTTAGTCTCTGTGCACCGAAAATCATTTTATATGGTATGGGAACTTAAAAATAAACACTGGGGACTGCAGGGGAGGAGCTGGTAGGAGGGTCAGAGAGTCCCAGTTCAACATTGCTGTCCAGGCAGGCCATTCAGCAAGCATACTACTCCACTGAAGACACTGTCTAAAAATATTCTCTAATATGCTTGGCAGTCACTTAGATCATAAATTAATTGTAGCCACTTAAAATCTTGTGGGTGTATTCTGATTCTATGTTGATCAAACTTCATGCGAATGTGATATCATCATAGATGCCCCTGGATCATTAAAGGATTCATCTTACTGTTTGGGCTGAAGTGTGTTAAATTTGATATTTAAAAGATTCCTCAGTACTGTACATCTTCTCAAGATACTTAATTTTTATCATCATTTGTGACTGATATTCATCTCTCTGTAAAAATACAAAATTAGATTTCAATCTAAAATATAAGCTGTAATTGATGGGCTTTTGAATTCTATTCTCTCACATAACAATTTTAGATAGAAAATATCTTTGACAATGTGGTTGAAATTATTTTTTAGCAGCCAAGTATTTTTCTTCCTTCCTTCCTTCCTTCCTTCCTTCCTTCCTTCCTTCCTTCCTTCCTTCCTTTTTTCTTCTTTTCCCTGCTAATGAACCAGAGTAGCGTTAATGACTCCAGAACCCAGCTCTGGTCTGGCCACTTAGTATCCAGGTATTTGTTTTCCTTGATAGTGATACCACTAATATTTATAGCCATTCTTCTTTGCAGCATCTTCCAGATGGCTCTGCGCCCAGTGCCCATGTTGAGATGTATCTTTTACCACATCCCAGAGAAGTTCGCAAGAGGAAAACAAAGTCTGTTCCAAAATGCACTGACCCTACTTACAATGAAATTGTAAGTATGCCTTATCACTTGTCTAGGTAGTTTGTCTTTTCTTACCAGGGTTTGGTTTGGTTTGGTTTGGTTTGGTTTGGTTTGGTTTGGTTTGGTTTGGTTTGGTTTGGTTTGGTTTGGGTTTGTTTGTTTGTTTGTTTGTTTTTTGTTTGTTTGTTTGTTTCAGCTTCACACACAAGTACGGAGAACTTTTGGTAGTTGGAAGCATTGTTCCATAAAGGAATCATGTTGTCGAAAATAGTCCTACCATGCCAAACAATGTTCTAGATGCTATGGGAACCGGAAAATACAGATTCGGCTATTAAAGTTCTGATAGGCCAACCTCCAGCAGGCACGGAAGGGCCGTTTTGAATACTAACACTTTCCCAGTATTTTCCATTGTATTTTCTCTCCCAAGTTCATTTTATTCTTTTAAGCCTTATTCTGGGGCACTTGATTTTCTTTACCTAATCATTCTATCACACACCCTTGTGTGAAGAACAGTGAGTCTCCTAAAATCTTTTGACAAAATGAAAAAGAAAATATAAACATACAAAACATAAATCAAAGCTACAGCATGCTGCAGATAGCACATCCAGTCTTCGGGTTTCTTTCTAAGATGACTTCCCTTCGTTTGTTCTCTTGGACCTCCTCCTTTCTGACATGGTTGTTTGCCTGCTTGTTCTACCACACAGTCTGCTCAGAAATCCCTGAAAACAAAGGCATCCTCCCTTGCTATTTCAGCTGTTTTGTGTTTTGAGGATAAGTCATACTATGCAGTCAAGGCTTCACACTAGCAGGTATCCTCCTGCCTCAGCCTCTCTGAGTGCTAGAATGACACTGTTGAATCATATCTCAGCCTTTGTGAGCAACCTTTAGTTCCCTTACTACCAGCCCCAAACTCTCATGCCATTGACTTATGCAAGCTGTTCTCAATGCACTGCTTTCTTTTCACCCTTTAATGCTTTGCTGTGTAGATTCTCACCTTTAGTGGTAAGGCTTCACTCAAGTGGTATTAGCAGACTCCTGATGAATAAATGCAATGAGCCCTCAGGCTCTTCTCCCACTGCAGGTGCAAACTGTCAGTAAGGTACCCTGATTCTTGAAGCCACTCTGCCTCCAAGTTCCACTTTTTCTGAATGCTCTTTCAACTTTTTTCTCTGACCATCATCCTGTTTTTACTTGTTGCAAATTCTTCCTCTTAAAATGTTTGCAAAGGTTCCATAGTCCACCCTGGTCTGCCTCCCCTTCAAAAACATCCTTCAGTAACCCAAGGATCTGCATACAGAAATTGAATCAACCTTTGATGGAATAAAAATGTCTGAAAACTGTGTGGGTAGCAACTCCAAATTCCATTTTTGTCAGAACTTCCTAAGAATCACCGTGGCACAAGTGTGTTTCTTGAGAAGTTACAAATGAGCTGCAGATGATGACAGTGCCCAGGGTGAGGCACACCGGCTACTCCTAAATTCTGAATGTTTTATTCCCTTGACCTCCTTGTCAGTCTCCATGGATGCTGAAGGATGGTGACAGAGACTCATAAAGTCTGGATACACTCCCAAGTGTTCTATCACCATCACAGTGTAAGCTGTATCTGTACTGATTCCCCAAACCCCAGCTTTCTCACAGGACCCAGACTGACCTGGAAGTTGTTTTTCAGTCATAGATAACTGTGTAGCTCTCATCCTCATGCCTCTACCTCAAGTGCTGGGGTTACCGGTATGCACACCACACCTGATATCTCTAAAGGCTGGACCTGCGCCTCGTCCTCTTTGCTGGAGCATGTCATGTGAAGTTCTCCTGGGCACTTGGAAGACAGGCTTGTTTCTCTGCCATCTCAAAAGATGGCCTCTCCTAGGAAGGGTAGGGGATTAGCTTTTATTCTTTGACAGTCTTGAACATGTATATATTTTATAACTCAGTGTGTCCAGTTAGTGCAGTCTACATGCACACAGGTATGGGGCTATCCATTAGAGTGACCACACCACCCCCAGAGGGACATGACTCCTCTATCCCAGCAGCCCCTCTGATTGGGGTGGGATCACCTGAGCCTATTCCTCATTAGTGTTGGAGTATTGACAGGGCTAATTGCGTGTAAATTCAAAAGATGCCTCCTAGTGACACCGCCTTCTCACTCACACACACGCTCACCTACGCACAAAGCTGTGCGGCTGTGGCTAGAGCATTGTCCGACTCTTGAATCCAGTCATCTTTTTCTCTCTGAGGTCCCTGTGCAAAGTTGTTCTCCTACTCCTCCAAAATGTTGATTTTTGTTTGTTTACAGACAGAATCTCACTATGCAACCTCAGCTGACCTAGAACTGGCTACATAGACCAGGTTGGCTTTGAACTCACAGAGATCTACCTGCCTCTACTTCCCAAGTGCTGGGGTTAAATGCTTGTACCATCAGGACCAGTTCTGTGAAATAGTTTTATTAAATCTTCTACATTTCTTCCTAGGGTGTTGCCCAGACATAGTCATCACTCATTCATTTAAATTATTTGAAGTTTCCTTACTTCCAACTGATGGCCAAAATTTTAAATGTGATATTCACATCCTTTAAATTTTAAGTCAGTAATTTTTCCTCTGTTTTCATGTGGAAGAATATCATCAAGTGTTCCTTTCTTTTTTTATATTAGTGTGCAGTCAGAAAAAATAATGCAGATCTCATGATCTTTTCTCCAGTGTTATAGCTAGCGTAGTTGTAGTTTGTATTGACAGCAGGAAGTTGTCATTGGTATGATCCAAATAGCTCATTCTAACTTTAGCATCCCTGAAAGTTCCCTTCTGTAGGTATAGATGTTTAGTTCTGAGCATTGGTTGAGTCACCGAGTTGATTCCACAGTCAAGGCACAGAACAGAGATATCCAAGACTTACAAAGACCACCTGTCTGTATCTGACCGGGACTGAATCTCTATCCTTATGAATTTATCATTTTAAATGTTACAACAATGAATTTGTATAATTTATAATATTTGGAATTGGCTTTTTATCAGTTACTTTTTCTCCTGGCTGTGACAAATACGTAGATAGGAAAAGCAACTCAAGAGAAAGTTTGTGTGGGCTCACGATTGGAGGATGCAGTCCATCATGGCGAGGAAGGCATGACAGCAGGAACTCTGGGCAGATGGTCATGGTGCTGCCCACGTTCGGGGTGTGTCTTCTTGCCTCAGGAAACCTAGTCTAGAAATTCCTTCCCTGGCATGTTCAGGGAATTGTTTCCATGGTGATTCTGAATCCCAGCAAGCTGGTAACTCAGAGTCACTGCCAAGCCTTTTTAGTCACTGTAACCCATACTGAGTCACCTAAGAGTTGCACATGGTCCTGATGACCCCCTCCAGCCAGTCATCCCACTCTGCCCTTTTCTGCTGCTGTGACCTGTGAGTACTGAGCCCTCCCGCTCTTATACTTCGTAACCTTTAGACCTAGCATGTAAATTTCCTGAGAATAGGGAAATGTCTCCTCTCCCCTCATATCTTTAATACTTAGTGACTTCAAAAAGCTTTGTCTTTAAATATTTCAAGTAGTTTTATAAGTGATACTATATATGTACATGTAAACAGTAAGTAAAGCATTAGTATGTAAACATGCATTATATATGTGTGGATAAAACGTATATAAAGCATTAGTATGCATGCATTATATATGTGCATAAACTGTATATAAAATATTAATATGCATACATTCATTATATGTGTGTGAACTGTATATAAAGCATTAATATGTAGACATGAATTTTATATGTGTGTAAAATTTATATATAAAGTATTAGTAAGCATACATGGATTATATATGTATAAACTGCATATAAAGCATTAGTATGTATCCACATATTATTTATGTGTGTAAAATTTATATAAAGCGTTAGTATGTATACATGCATGCCCACAAGGGATTCTCTAAATCGGTAGAGATACTTTGGTGTCTTATTTATAATGTCCACTCTGCTTACAACTAAAGATACATGTCCAACAATATGGAACCTATTTTTTTACTTGAATACAAGACACTCATCCTTACTATCAAGAAGCTTTCCAGACACCCTGTATTAAAAGAAGACTGGAGGTATTCCTCAATAGTTAAGAGCACTAGCTGTTCTTTCAGAAGATCCATGTTTATGTCCCAGCACCAAAATGGTGACTCACCCTGTCTGTTACTCTAGCTCCAAGTGATATGACTCCCTCTTTTGTCCTCCATGGGCACTGCACACATATGATGCACATACACATTTGGGCACACACTCATACACACAAAATATTTTATCTAAAAATAAATGGATTCAGTGGATGGTGCTTAGGGAACAATATCTGAGATGCTCTTCTGGCTGCCGCAGAAACTGTAAAACACACACACATAAGCAAATCTATAGCTGTTGCAAGAGAGAGAGAGAGAGAGAGAGAGAGAGAGAGAGAGAGAGAGAGAGAGAGAGAGAGAGAAGAAAAAAGGATGAAAGAAGAAAGGGAAGAATAGAGGGAGAAAGGGAGGCAGGAAGAATGAATGGACAGTAGGTCTCTACAATGCAATTCAGTGTTTGCAATCTAAGGAAACACATAACAAAAAGTCACTAGACAGTCAGTATTATTCTAATAAGTTGGAAGTTAAGTTATCAAGAGCTTAATGGATTATAAAATCAGCAGTAAGTACATATGTGTGAAGCATATTCTGTAATTCTTGGTGTGAACATAAATTTTCTGATGGTTTTGAAATACTCCTAGCTCTTCCTAAATCTGTGACCTAGTGATACACTACAATTCCTTCAGGCAGCCGAAGCCAGCCTAAAGTACAAACACACAGTGTTTGTATTTTGTACACATTTTAAAAGACTAACAAATAACAGAGTCCACACTTGCACGACCCAGTGTGCATGGAATCCAACCCAGCAGAAACCTGAAGGAACGTGGGCATCAGAGAGCAGATCAAGGCTAGTCTGGGGACAGTGAGAGGCTAGTAGAATTTAGAGAGCCACAGACAGAAATAGGTCACAAGATTCCAGGTTTTCTCGTGTCATGTTCTTCACCTGTATCAATCCAGCGACACTTATAAAAGATGCACAAAACGTACATTCAACTTTACATCTGACTTATTTTCTCCTGCCCTCGACTGTGATAGATGATCCAGTTTCTGTGATAAGCCTCTGCTTTATTTCTGTGCATCATCAAGGGCAACCTAATGGATGTCCTTAGAGGAGACCCGGTGCTCATTAAAGGGCTCAGAGGCTTCTCACATGGCACCCACGTGTTTTAAATAGCTCTGCTCTTCCACCTCATCTAAAGCGTGCTCGCTGCATCAGCCACTCACTACAGCTGGGATTCCTCTAACCCCCAAGGCCTCGCAGCACACTGTGAGTGAGAGAAAAAGACCTTGGTCTCATCTTTCGTCTTTGTGTAGACCTGTCAGAGACACAGAAAGGGGATAAGATGCTGCATATCAATGTCTCACCAAAATTTTCACTAAAATAATTCTTCCTTTTTTTTTTACTCATAACCCCCCAGAGGGAGTCCTAGTTCAAGGAGTCCGTCCAGTGGCAGAGGCACAACCCTTCTATTAACAAAGCTTTGGTTCAGGGACCGGCTTGTCTGTTTGACACTTCCCAGCATGCATTTCAGCAGGTTTTGCCAGCAGTCTCTGTGAAGTCCTCCTTTGTATGGAAATCCCATGGTGCCTCTGGGTCAGGAGCAGGCTGCTTAGGGCATCATCCCGACAGCTTTGAGAAACAGAGTTGTGTGTAATTCTAGCCCTTATACCATTGTTCTTTGTGCTCAGCTGCCTCTAACATCTGATTAAAAACTGTCATTGTTAAAGGATTCATAATGAAGGTAGAATTTCTACCCTGTAACAGAATAACATGGTTATAGTCAATGTTCCTACAGTGTCCTGTTTGGGGAGTATTATCAGAAACATTCTAAAGGAAGTGCTAGAAAGGACAGGGCACGCATGTTACATGCTTTTTCTACCTACAGCTCTCTTGCAAAGTACCTAAAAGACGGTGAGGGTAAAAGGATCGTGCTCTAGGTCCAGGCAGCAAGCCGGAACCATTCATTCATCATTGTCATTCTGTCTCCCCCTTCTTTCTTTTTCTCTCAGTGTGTGTGTGTATGTGTGTCTGTGTGTTTCTCTGTCTGTCCGTCTGTCTGTGTATACACATGTGTACTTATGTGCATGCACATCTGTATGCATGTATGTATGTATCTTCCAAGTCATGTGCTGGGTGAGATTGCTTGTTCATTTCCTGGTCGCTCAGACTCCTGAAATTATCACACAGAAATCTGTGTTAATTGCAATACTGTTTGGCCAATAGCTAAACATATCTAGCTCTTACATCTTAAATCAACCCGTCTCTATTAATCTGTGATCACCACAAGGTCATGGCCTACAAAAACATCTTTATTCATTAACCAATAAAGAGCAATACATATACAGAAGGACCTCACACACCAGACACCACTGCATCCCATTACACCTAGTTTTCCTTCACATGGATTCTGAGGACCGAACTCAGGTCTTTGTCTTGGCTGCTGAGCTATCTCCCCAGCCCCAACTCTTCTGATGTTCACAAGATGAGAAAAATTGTTTGTCACATTCTTCAAGTTTCAGAGGATTGGTCCAGCCTAAGACAGGGCTCCCCTAAATTACTGTCACCTGCAACTCCACAGTCACCTTCACAAGAAGACAAAGTTCTCCAAAGAATAATGTTTCAGGATACATATTTTCATTCAATGGCAGGTGCCTACATATGTAAATAATATTGAAGCCCAGACAACATATAACTTATCCAGTCTCAGATGTGACTGATCCCAAAGCCCAGGACCACTCCACCATAGGACACTGTATCCCCTCACACTTCTTTGCTCTCAGGGGTGCTGAGCTGGCTCTCCTCCCTGATAGTCTTCCCACTAGCACAGACACACTGATCTTCTTTTTATTACTCTCCCACCAGAATCATGAACATGCACGGTAGCATTATTTATTAGGCCCTTGTGTCAAATAATGCCAGTGAATGCCTTTATATGAATTAATAGAAACTCATTACACTCTAAGATTTCTATTTGAGGTGTCAATTCCAAGCCCACAAATTCTGTATTTGTCAGAGTAACTGAAGATTTGCCTCTTGCTTATGGGTAAAAAAAAAAGTATGTATATACTATAAAACTTAATTAAAAAATATATACTGTTTATTCAATTTATAGCAAGACATATTAAGTCATTTGGTGAAAACATCATAAGAAATACATTCATCTGTGTTCTTCTCTAGCATGACCACCAACTATTCATTGCATGGTAAAAGAGTATTTTGAAAATCAGCACTGTGGATACTCAGAAAAATTAAGAGCTATATACCATCAATGCTATAACTTTGGTCACTTTAAAGAAATGATTTGCATTACTGAGGCTAAAATCTACCAAGTAACCTAAGCTTTGTATGTCCTAGGGTTTACATTTGGTGCAGAAAATAGCAAATTTCAAAATCACTTCCTGAGACTTCCTACTTTCTGAGTACATGAGGGAATCACTTCTGTCTGGAAGAATATTCTTTAGCCAAGTGATGCCAAAAATATCCCTCTATTAGTGTATTTGATAGATATTTTAAGTTTATTTATGAGTGTCGAATATTTGGCATAAAGCTTGCATTATTCATTCATCAATTATTTTCTACAGTGCTTACAGGCTAGTGTTCACAGTTGATGAGAGATTCATGTGAACATAACTTATTGCTATATTTTGTTGAAAAATTCTCTTTTTAGAATTGATTTGTCTGATTCAGAGAGTCCTTGAGCCATACCTTTCCCCGGACCCACTGCCTGGAATTGCGGCACTTCTCTTGTTCTGAAGGACCAGTGTCTGTTCTCTCTGTGGACAGACGAGGAATTCACTATTGAAATGTTACAGAAAAGAATGGGGAGAAGAAGTCAGAAAGCTGAAGGGGGCCATTGTGGAAGGAATAAGGGGCTACTTACCCTGAAGTTCTAGATAGATTTCTGGGCAGCACTGAGCATCCAGCTACAGTGGAAGAACATGAGTTTCAGGGAGTGAATTTGGGGGATGTTTGAAGCGTTCTCTAAAATCCTTCATTATCCCTGAACCCCACATCTGGCTTGGCATACTTCAAAGAGAAATACTAGAAAAGTGAAGATAATTTTCCACGTGGAATGGAAGTGTAGGATGTAGTAGCTGGATGAGGAGACTAGGTAACATCGCTTTCCATGTCCTGTGATGGAGTTAGTTTTTACTTAATAAGTAAATTTTTGTCTAGGAGAGAAAACAGGTTGATCTTGAACCAAATGTCATTGATAACTTCTATTTATTCAATACCAAGAAAGAAATCATGAGCAACACATGTCATAAATGAATTACCTTTGGGGCCTCAACCCCAGTCTTTAATGATTACATCAGGGATGACAAAGGGATACCAACACTATGCAATTCCTCAGAAACCCTATCTACAGGCACAGGGGAGGCCACCCAGCTCTCTGGGGACCTTCCTCTCAAGCTGCCTCCTGTTCTGCATATATAGAGAGACCTTCCTTCTCCCTTGTAATGTGGCTGTAAACAGCAAATCTGTAGAACTGTGTCAAACTCTTTCTTCTAAATGTGTTGTCACACGTTTCCCTGACAACCACTTCAGCATTCCACTCAAGGCCTCCCTTCCTTTCACATCTCATAATTAACATCTTCATCCATACCCCACTTTCAATGTTTCTTGGCCTCAACACCTCTGTCATTGTAATGACTGTAGTACCCTGAGTTTTAGAAAGCAAAGTTGAAAAGACTTCACTGGAGAAAAAATAAATCACA
>NW_004949097.1:6372837-6413356 GCF_000317375.1 Microtus ochrogaster
TATATATATATATATATATATATTAGAACATCAAAATGTTAACTGTGATTATCTTTTTAAGGTGGAAAGGCAGAGTTTTTTTCCTCATATGTATTGATTGGATAAACATGGTTTTCATAATCAAAAGCCATGCAGTTTTAAATAAAAGAAGTAATCATGAAATGATTCCATCACACGTGCAAGGAAATATTATCTTCTCTATTTAAGCAGCTCAAGGAAAACATAGGAACTAGCCTGTCTTTCCTCACACACAGTGTGGTATCCAAGCCCCTGTTGCCACAAGAACTCCTGAGACAGTCAACAGGTTCAAGGGTAGGTAGAGGCCAAGTATATTTTACTGCATTCCTGGTGAGTAATTGACAGAATCATTAAACTTGGAGGGGGAAATTTTTATGAAATCAGAAACTGCTAAGATTCTTGGAGAAGTAGTCATTTAACTCCATTGTGAGCCTAGCCTCTTCAGAGTTAACATTGGAAATAAAATATTTTGACATAAACCTATCACATTCAAGGTATAAGATGTTAGCATCATTTTAAAAAATAAAATCAGTATTGAAAAGAAAGATGCATTCAATCATGTCTGATTTATACATTCCTTCTCTTTCCGTTTGCAGGTAGTGTATGATGAAGTCTTGGAGCTCCAAGGACATGTCTTAATGCTTATTGTGAAGAGCAAGACCGTATTCGTGGGAGCAATCAACATCCAACTCTGCAGTGTTCCCCTCAATGAAGAAAAGTGGTACCCATTAGGGAACAGTATCATCTGACCAATGCCATGAGCATATGCATTATTGATCACGCACTTGCATGTTTTTAACTTCAAATTTCCTCTATTACATAAGCAAGACATCTTTCTTGTGGAAGATAGCGGGGTATAAAGGATACGGGAGAACCAGATCAAAATCAGTCTTTTGTAGCTATGTATTCTGTATTCTTTCCTTGTTTTCTTATCACATTTTCTCATTGGAGTATTTGCCATGTAAAATTCCATGTGCAAAATAATAAAATGATTATTGATTTTAATATACATTTTGAATCAAACATGGGCTCACATTTTTTCTTAATTGCTGGTTATAATCAAAATTATACTTTCAAGATGTTTTCTAAAGAATGACAGTTAGAAAAAGCTCGTGAATGAATTTGAAAGCTAAGAACATCTGCAATTGATTTAAAATTTAAATATGTGTACAACCCACATGTCTAGTCATGATCACTTTTATTGAGAGAACTGGTGAGATCCAGCCATGTGCAATAATTTTTCTATCAAGAAACTAAGGTTTTCTATTAGATTTTTTTCTTTAATAATTTCATGCATGGATACAGTGCCTTTCATTACTCTGGTCTCTCACCCTATCTTAGTTCCTTCCCACTCCTATCAAAAACCACTCTTCCCTACAAATTTCTTTCCCATATTTGGGTAGAGATTTTTTTCTTTCTGAGATGGGTATCTTACTGTATATCTCTGAATGGCCTAGAACTCGCTATATAGACTACGCTTGCCCCAAACTCACAGTGGTCCTCCTGCTTCTGTCTCCCTACTGCTGGGGTTCTAGGTCACTGGACCTGGCCTGGAATTAGTGAGTTCACCTCTTAGAAGAATTTCCTTTTGACACCAATTAGTCCATTGTCATTGTTTCTCCCAGCCATGGTCACGTTCATACCTTAAACCTTATTGATCCCCAAACCCAAAAAGTCAAACTTTTGAGTTCACGGTTTCAAACTCCTTTTTCATTTGTTGAATGTTGTCATTGCACTTGAACCTTCCCCTTGTGCTCACCATGACCGGAATAGATAATATTACCAAGTGTTGCCTGAATAGCAGACAAACCTATGATTGTGTGCCTTCAAAATAATCAAACTGAAAGTTTAAAACTGAAAACATCTGCCATGAAAATTGTCATTGGTTTTGTTTCTTTATTCCTTATTTGCTTCATTAAAACAAGGAATTCAAATGGTTTTGTTCGGTCATTTATATAATCATATAAACACATGAAAGCCTCTATATTTAGTCCTTGAAAACTACATTAGTGACTTATATGAGCCAACAGGGTGTCACTAAAATGTGTGATGGCAGCATACTAGAAAGCCATAAACATTATGAGCAACTGTTCTGTTCATTCCTCCACTGTCCCCTACCCTGTCTTATAGACAATGGTGACATGGTGACACACACTCTCTTCTGATGAAACCTCCTTAGGATCTTCTCCCTTTGTCCACATTCCCTTCTAGTGGCTTTGTTTCCAGCTTGGAATCCATCAAAGGAAACTTCTGCAGTGTTCCTCTGCTGCTGGGCCTACTGCACTAGCAGCTTCTGTGGTTCACCTTCCTACCAGAAAAAGGTAATTGGTGCTTCTCCCAAATCAGTCCCCAGCTATGCATTTAACACAGCTCCTTACCCACATCATCCCAAAACTCTGCCCTTCTTTACAGCAAAATTTCTTCAAATGGCTGTCTCTGCCTTCTGCGGTTTCTGTCTTCCAGTGTCCTTCAATCCCAGCAGAGGCCATTGTTTGCCCTGCCACTTCAATGAAAAGCTCTTTGTAGCTAAACCCAGCTCCCTGTTTCCATCTCCAGTCTGATCTCCCCCATCAACAACATCAGTGCACTCACTAACTGCCATCCGTACACTCTTTGCCAGTTACTTCTCACATACCCTCTGTGCTTGCTTTTATAACCTTGCTCTGTTGTTCTCATTCTCCAGTGCAAGGGTCTCCTGGGTCCACGAGACTCTAGTGCTGCAGTGACCCAGGTTCCAGACTAAGTGTTTCCTTCATCCCTGGTAATGGTCTCGTCCATTCTCAAAGCTTTAAATGTCATCCGAAGGCTAACAGATCCCAGCTTTCTAACTCCATCTGACAGTCCTCCCAAACTCCAGCTGTGAGTGTTCAATTGCCTCCTCAACATCTGCCCTGAGTATCTAATAAAGATCTCAAATTGGCTGTCTCAAAACCAGAGCTCCTGATCTTCTTCCCCAACATGTTTGCATTGTTTCTTTCTTGATTAATAATAACCCTAACTTCCAGATGCTAAAAGAAAAAATCCTTGATATCATTCTTAACATCTCCCTTGTGCGTCGTCTCATCAATTAAGAAGACCCATCAGACTTGTCTTCAAACTACATCCCAAGTCCAGTCGCTTACATTCGTTTCCTGCTTCCTCTCTGGTCCAAGTTCATACTGTCATCTTTATCCTGGATTACTGTTGAGGGAGCAGCCGCCTGGTTTCTAAGAACCCCCACCCCCTTACATTCTTTTTCCAACACCATGGCCTCTGGAATGTCCATGTCATTCTTCTCTAAACTCTGCAGGGGCCTCTAATCTCAGAGCAAAAGCCCTAGCCTTTAAAATAACCTAAAAGGCACTATTACTGACTTCTCAGCAGCTGTCTGTCTCTGATTTTAACTTTTATTGGGTCCCTCTATCCTCATAGATCAAGTCCATGGCCTCCTTTCTGTCCCCCTAGCACCCTAAGCATGCTTCGTCCTTGACATCATTGATCAGCCAACCCCTTCTTCTAAAAAAAATGTTCTTTTGCCCCCATGTCCACTCTTCTGACTCCCACACATCCTTCAGATCTTGAGCAAATGTCTTCATCTCTGTCAAGCCCATCCCACAGAACCACAGTGACATAGCACACTGTGCTATTCCCACATACACATCAGGTCTATTCTACTCTACTCTGCAGACAAAGTATAGGGGAGCTGTTAACCCTGGTGATCTCACTGTGAAGAACCCTCCCTCCTCTAGAAGTGACTATGAGCCACACCCAGAGTAAAATTCCAGACCAACCTTGGCACAAAGTGATAAGTATTGGATCCCCAGTTATTAGATTCCTCCGCTACTGATGCAAAAATCCCAATCAAACCAAATGAATAAATTCAGATTTAATAAACAGGACAATGGAAAGCAGAGCATTCCCAGGTGACTCTCAAGAAGGCAGGAGAGAGAACACCCTTGCAGATCCATGAGCTGGGTCTTAAGTAGCCTGTAGTCTGTCTTAAGTAGTTCCAAGGGCATCACTTCTCGGCCTTTTGGCTAAGATCAAGTGAAGTAGTTCCAAGGGAGGAGCTGCCAATAGCTTTCTTTTTCAGGGGCAGGGTCCAGAATGGGAGGAGTGGGGCTGGGAGGCCTTCTTTACAATAAGATCTGCTAATTCTCTACCCAGGCTTTACAGGCTTCCTCTCTGGATCTACTACTCATCTCCAGTCTGACTGTACCACCATGAGAAAATGAAAGGACTCAGGGATGACCAAGAGAATGCAGGATATGACTTGAGTGTGTCCGTTGAGTCACCATAAAGATGTACACAAGACCACCCATGGTGGAGAGGGAGCCAGAGAAAGAAAGAAAAACAGTACATGAGGGGCTCTGAACACAACAGGCTTTTCCACCCCATTGCAAGCCACAAGGGTTCTAACAACTCAGAACTCTAAACCTGTCCTTCTAGAAATAGATAGAAGTATATTTCTTGTAATGGGGGCAAGGGGGAAGCACATTGTATTTAACAATGTGTTAACTTTTGTATGCAATACCTAAATTTAGGTAGCTGGTAAGTTAGTATTATGAAAGAGAATGGAGCCTATCCTGACCGCAATTATGGTTGTTTGAGAAGATGTAGCTAGTGCCTGCCAAAGGGTCAGCTCAGAGAGTATCTATATTCCATCCCACTCAGAACTCTCCCAAAGAGAATTTTCCCAGAGCATTTCAGTCTCATATTCTACTGAACGAGCTAGCCAGGCAGCCCACTTACCCAGAATAGTTAAAGGCAAGTGTACTAGTTATGTCTGCAGAGAGCAAGGAGTAATCACCATGACAACAGACTAGCTAAAAATACTGGGAAACAAGGTTAGGGAATGTAAGTCCTTAAAGAGTGAGGACCTTGAGGCTGGAGAGATGCTCATTGGTTCAGAGCGCTGGTTGCTCTTGCAGAGAGGACCTGGGTTTGATTCCCAGCATTCACACTGTGGCTCACAATCACCTTGTTACTCTAACTCAAGTGAATAAATTTCTCTGGCCTCCTTGGGCTTCTGTACTTGTGTACAGATATACATTCATAAACATAATTAAAGACAAACTCTTTAAATTAAAGAATAAGCACCGGGAAATTTTTCCACTAATTCTTAGGGACCTATAAAAATACACAAACACCCAACTTAAATTCACAGTGAGAGAAGCTGTGAGGCTGACGGAAGTACCCGTTTCTGGCTGCCTTCCAGGCTCTGCAAGGTTGGAACAAAGGGGAAGGTGGCATAGAGATCCAGATGAAGGCATGCTTCTCCATGCACAGAGAATAAATAAAGCCTGAAAGGGATTTATTTACTTACTTAGGGTCTAGGAGTTTAAGGAAATCTGTCAAATTATAGTTGACCTCTAAGCTAACGACAAAGAAGTCAGACACAGCTGAGAATACACACTTTAAAACAGGTTCAAAAAGGCACAAAACAAACTATGCAAAGATTGCAACAACAAACCCAAGTGCAACCTGGAGGCAAGGAAATGTGATGGTTAAACTTGCTACTTTATAAAATTTAAAATATAGATTCTTCTGCAAGAAGGGTGGGAGGGAGGGAGGAAGGGAGAAGGAAAGAAGGAGAGAGGGAGGAAGAAAATAAGAGAGAGGGGGGGAGGGAAGGAGAGGGAGAAAGAGAGGGAAGGAAAGAAGGAGGGAGGGAGGGAGGGAGGGAGGAAGGAAGGAAGGAAGGAAGGAAGGAAGGAAGGAAGGAAGGAAGGAAGGAAGGAAAAGAAGCTGGCCATGGTGGTATGCGCAAGGAATTACAGCCTCCGCATGCAGAAATATTGTAAATTTGAGGCCAAACTAGGCTGAAAAGTATGACTATATATTAAAAATGAAGTGAAGTGAGATGAATTTGAGAGTTATAAAAAGAAGGGAAAGAAGGCCTTTAATTATACATCAGTCTTCACAAAAGCTAGGGAGATAGCTCACTGATGGAGTATCTGCCTGGAAGGTGAAAAGCCTATCTTTCAGTCTCCCAGGCATTAAAAAACACAAAAGCAAAGCAAAAAAAAAAAAAAAAAAAAATCAGCCAAAGCTGAAGAAGAGGCCACTGTTATTCCAAAATGGTATTATTTAAATACCTGGCTTTTTGAAATGATGTATGAAAGCAACCACAGAGAATATCTCACTCAGGTAAAATGATCAACAGGAAGTACTCATGAAGCCGCAGGACCTCGGGGCCAAATCCACACAGTAAAGATTGCAAAACAACTGCTTCAAAGATGCTCAAGCACCTAGAAGCTGCAGAGAAAATTGAGCAATATGGAAGGATGGATACAAAGATAAAAAAAAAAAAATCTGACAAGAAATAAAGTTAAGATTCCAGAGCTGAAAAAGTAAAGCAATCAATGTTCAAGGTTCAGCAGAAGAATTTAAAGGGAGATTTAGGCAGGCAGGATACAGAAATAGCAAACATTAAGATGGAAGAGTGGGAACTGAGAGGCAGAGAAGCAAGCAGCTATAGGCAGCTGCTGGGAAGCACGAAAGACAATGCAGACAGCAATAAGAGCTATGAAGGTGATATTATAACCTTGTTTTGAAAGATTTTGATTTTTACATGATTTAAGAAAATTAGTGAGGGGCTAAAGTATGTCTCAGTGATTAAGAGCCATCTGCTCTTCAAGAGGACTCAGGTTCAATTCCCAGCATCCACTGGGGTGCTTACAACTGTCTTAAAATTCCAGTTGCAGAAGATCAAACGATCTTACAGAGATATACATTCAGGCAAAACAGCAATACACATAAAATAATTTCTACAAAGAAATTAAACACTAAACACCAATTATTTGTATGTGTTTTTTTTTTAATCACTAAGTATGAAGATGTGGTCTTGCCTATCAGCAAGTGAAAGGGCCGGTGCTGAGGAGAGAGGTGAAAGCTTGTGTGGTTGTGGAGGTGTGTGTATGAGTTAAGGAATTTTTAAATACATCACAGCAAACCAACATGACTCAACATAAAAGAAGACAGTAATACAGAAAACAAAAAACGTAAAACCAATAATGCGAACAGAAAATAAGCGCAAAATGACTCAAGTTCTTCCTTATGAGTAAACAGTCTGATGTAAATGTATTAAACTCTCTCCAATTAAAAGATGAAGATTAGAAACTTCCTTTGTGGGATAAAAATCCATAGGAATGAAGTCCACTGAATAGCCACCTCCGTGGAAAAGACTTATGATCAGGAACAAGGGGCCAGCAAGAGGGCTCAACTGGGAAAGGAGCTTGCTGTCAAGCCTGAAAGCACAAGTTCAATCCCTGGAACCCATAAGGTGGAAAGAGATTATTGACTTGCACAAGTTGTCTTCTCGTGTGTGCGCGCACACACATGTACACACACAAAAAAAAACACACAATGTGAAAAATAAAATTTAAAGATCAGAAAAAGGACAAAAACACCACATTCAACTCAGTACTGAGTGGTGTAGTTGGAACAATTAAGCAAGGAGATACATTCAATAGACAATGAAAGACATCTGTTATCAAAGATGATGTATCTTACATACAGAAAACCCTGAAGGTTCCATCAAAACAAACAAACAAAACAAAACCAAGAAACAGACCAAAGAGATGCATCAAAGCAGCATGAAATACAACATAAAAATCAATTGCATGCCTGCTTTTGAAAAGGACAAAAAGAAAACTTGCACATCTTAATTTCCAAGCTCACTACAAAGCTACAATAATCAAAACTTTGGTCCTGAAATAAGACAGTCATATAACTGATGAAATAGAATTAATACCAGGGAAATAAATCCTCCCATATATGCTCAGTCATTCTTGATGAGCTTCTCAATTCCATTCCATGATAATGACAGTCTCTTCAACGAACAATGCTGAAATAACTGGATATTTAGATGCCAAGAATTAAGAAATATCTGATACCATACACAAAGTTAACTTTAAATATATGCAAAGTCCAATATTGTAAGGAGGTTGCTTGTTTGTTTCCCTGGGACCCAGCAGTTCAGACCTGAAATAATCACACCCAAACTTTATTACTTAAAACACTGCTTGGCCCTAACTTCTTATTGGCTAACTCTTTCATCTTAATTTAGCCAATCTCCATTAATCTGTGTGTCGCCACCTGGCTATGGCTTACCAGGTAAAGTTCTGGCATCTGTCTCTGGAGAGGCTACATGGCTTCTCTCTGACTCCACCTTCTTCCTCCCAGGTCAGTTTAGTTTTCCCCACCTACCTAAGTTCTGCTCTATCAACAGGTCAACGCAGTTTTCTTTGTTAATTAACCAATCATATTCACAGCCTAAAGAGGGAAATCCCACATCACTCCTCCATTTCTGTTTAAATAAAAAGGAAAGCTTTATCTTTAACATAGTAAAATTACATATATCAAAACAATTATCAAACAAGAATTATAGTTACAGTATTCATATCTATTTTATATTTTATCATGACTATGGAAAGCTATATCTATTCTTCAACTCCATCAAAGACTCCAGAAGGATATTAACTAAGTTAACATGAAGTGCATGTTAAGCAACTTCCAAAACTCTATAGAATTGACAGAGACTCCTTGCTGCCTGTACAGTCACCCAAAGTTCTTCTGTACCATCAGGGCATCCATCTTCAGCCTACAGACCCATAGTACCGGCAGACTTTTCCATGAAGCAGGAAATTTCAAAGACAATTCCACCTGTATTGGCAGTTTGTCAATCACTTTCTTCTGTATCCTTCAGAATGTCTTTCAGACTCTTTCATGAAACAGGAACCCCAAAGGATTGTCTTATCTTTAGGCAAGTTCAGCAGTCATTTCTATGTGGGTCCTGCATGTAAAGTTCATCAAGCAGTCCAGACAAGAGCAATTTCTTGCTCAAATGGCTAACAGACTCCATGAGGAGCCTCTTTGGTGCCCATCTTGCTCTTGAAGTAGCTTGCTGTTATCAGGAGCAGACGTGTCTCATTGTTATGAAAAGTCCTAAGTTCGTAAACTACTTTAAATGCTATATTCTATAGTCTTTGAAAGGTGTGAATAATGCCTATCCATCTGAAATATATCTCTGTCCATCTAGAAAATCTAACTCACCTGACTACAAGCTTGACTATTACAGATAACCTATATCTTATTATACATTACATTTTAAATGATTTGCACAAACACAGTACACACAGTATAAGAAAATTGACTTTAAATTTGTATCCAAAAACCAAGATCCATACTGATGCAAATATGTATAGCAGTCCAAACATAAAATTGCAAACTATAAACTCTCAGAATAAAACACTGGGCAAAAATTTCATGAAATTGGATAGACCAATAGTTTTCGTTGCTGTGGAAACAATATGTGGTTTTGCAAAAATGAGGAGAAAAGGGTAGAAAAACAGACTTAACTAGGTTGATTAGATAGTTCAGTCATCTTGCTTTGCAAACATGAATATCTAAATTCATATCTCCAGAACCCATATGAAAAATTGAGTGTGGTGGTGCATCTATATCCCCAGTGGTGATGAAGTGGGAAGGAAAGGCAAGCAGAACACTGGAACATCTTCCATTGTGAAGTTTGAGGACAGTGAGAGACCTTGTCTCAACAAACTATTGGAATACTCTTAAGATACAACACCCCAGTTTGTACCCACACTCATACATAAAAACATGTACCCACATATACATGGACCATGCTTATATGAAATAAATAAATAAATGATTTTAAAAGCAAAATTGCTATGTGATCCTGTAATTCTACATCTGGATTTAAGCTGACCCCCCCCAAAAAAAAACAGCACTGAAAGCAGAAACTCAAAGAGATCTATGTGCATCTGTGTGCATCTCTGTTCACAGCAGCACTGCTCATAGCTAAAATGTAAAAGTTATGAAATGCCAATCATGTTAACTGACAGTAAGGTATGACTCTACATGGAAAATAAAGAAAAATTTAACATACGCTACCACATAAACTGTGTGTGTGTGTGTGTGTGTGTGTGTGTGTGTGTGTGTGTGTGTGTGCGCGCGCGCGCGCACATGTGGAGGACAAAGAACAAATTGTGGGAGTCAGTTCTCTCCTCCCACCGTTATGGTCCCAGTGATTGCACTCACATCATCAGGTTTATAGCAAGCACCTTTACTTGCTACGCCATCTTGTCAGTCACACCTGCATAGATAAACCATTGAAAACGTTTTGTTAAATGAAATAAAACCAATCATAAAAAGACAAATAGAGTCTGGTTGCATCTATTATGGGGAAAAAAAAAACAGAAAACACAGAATAGTTGTTACTAGAAAGTATGGAATGGAGGAGCAAGATACTACATAGTAGGCATTTTATTTCAGTTTTCAGGATCAAAGAAGTTATAGGATGCATAGTAGGAAAAATTGCACAAAATGAATGTGTTTAATACAACCTAACTCTTCACTTAAAATAATTATAAGGATCTGTTATGTGTACTTTACAACCACAATAAAAGAGAAAAAGATCAGTATTGAAGTGTATTAGGTTTAAAACACTTTTGCCTGCATTTTGAAAACTATTTGATAAAATAATATTTCTGAGAATATGTCAAGGAACACCATCATATGAAGTTGTATTTTGTGACAATAAAAACAGAGAGATGAAGTTACATAGGACCACAGCTTTCATAATATTTGATACTGTGTTGATGACAATTTGAACTAGATTATTATACTCTAAGATGTTAATTAGGATGTACAGAAATAGCATTAAGAAAATAACTATGCTAAGAGAAACAGGAATAAAAAGGCTATTTAATATGTGTAAGACAAAAGAATGAAATCATAGAGGCCCCCAAGGAACCAAAAGGATGTCATCATCAGAAAATAGAGGAAAAACTGGTAGGGTTAAGCACTTGTATCTCTGTAATTATATTACATATAAATGAATTAATCTCTCCAATTAAAGGCAGGGTTGGAAGAATGCACTTAGTAAAACAATATTTAATCATAAACCATCTACAAGAGCCTGTATACAATGATGTAAATATGCTCAAAGGAGGAAAAAAATAAATTTTATGCAAATAGTAATCAAATGAGCTGAGTAATATGTTAATATTTGAAATAGAGAAAATAGTATTGAAATTGAGAAAAGTACTCCAAAAGAAAAAGAAATCATTATATATAACTTGTTATATATAGTTTATATAGAACTAAAATATTACACAGCCATGTTAGCTTACTAATATAGAATAATACATGTAACACTTTAACATAAAATAATATATAAGGATAAATCCATTAAAAAGTTTTAACAAATACAAAGCAAAGGTGAACAAAACTGAAGGAAGAAATAAACATCTCATCAACCTTTGCAGGTTATTTTAATGTATCACTATAAATAACAATGTAGATTATACAGACAATATGGACCTTTGAGTATAAAGAACATTTCAGCCAACAATTAAAAATAGAGTACAATATATTCTCAAAACATCAGGGACCATTCCCCAGTATAGATAATTGACTAGGCCACAAGCAATATTTTAAGCTTCAATGTATTGAAATCTAAGTATTTTATTTTATTTTTCTGTGAATATAAAACTATTATTAAAAACGAAAGTTTATTTAAAGAAATACTCCCCCAAAAGACAGGTATCTTAAGCATGGCTCCTAAACAGCAGGAGGAAAAACTGTAGGTTCGGTACACAACAGAAGGGCCTGATTTACATAATGCTGTAACTTCCATTATTACATAAAGTCCATTCTTTATGCATGACAGGGCTAGGAGTTTCCCTCTACCGCCCCCCAAAAATGGCCTCAGGTTGAGAACGATAAACATGCATTCATTTATTTAATTTTAAACTCATTTTTAATCCTGTGTCTATGGACATGCTTCTCTATATGTGCACATATACAGATGAAAGCAGGAGCCCACAGATGCCAAGATAAGGTGTTAGATCCCCTGCACCTGTAGTTACTAGTGATCATGAGCTTCCAGGTATAGATGCTAGAAACCAAACTCAGGTCCTTTGCAAGAGCAATAAGTTCTCTTAACTGATGAGCCATCTTTGAGGCTCCTGAGAGAGATTTTTCCATACTGAGGAACTAAATATGTACTCATGACAAAGGCTGCCTCCATTACAAAATTAAAACTTTAGAAGAGTGCAAGAATTATTCACATCACTACCACACAGTTCTTAATTAGTTTGTCAGTAATGCTTAGAGATGTGACTGTTGACTGAGATTTCTGTCCTGACCAGTTCCGCAGTCATTCACTCCCAACAAAATACACAGATGTCTACAATAATTAAAAACAGGTTGGCCTAGTAGCTCAGGCTTCTTACTAACTCTTACATCCTACATATTAATCCACATTTTTTTTTCTGTGTTAACCAGGTGGCTTGGCACCTTTATCAGTGAGGCATTTTCCTGTACTCATTGCCCTGCCTCTACTTCCTTCCTGGCTACTGGCCAACCGGTGTTTTATTAAAATATAAGTGACAAATCTTTACAAAGTACAAGGCCATTATGCTACAGTACTTCCCCCCTTTTTTTCAGGACAAGAACTCTGAAACTCATCTCCTTTGTTTAGCTTTCTTCCTGACCATTATCCATACAATTTGTAACCAACACTCTAAACAAAGAAAAACATCCATAATGCATTTTGTGGGAATGCAGACATAGTTTTCCAGGCGACTTCCTGCTGATTTGGGGTACTGATGATCTTATGGGGACCTAAAGGAAATTTAGAATTATGATCAAGTCCTGATTGAACTATTCTGTGAGGCTTGATCATTTCAGCCAGCAGTTTTGAAATCGTTCTGGATATAGAACTCTAACACCTGGGCCATCCACTCCTATCAGAAAATTCTCAGGGGGCCTTCCTTGGTCAAACCTAATTTTTCTTAACATAGAATAAATCCACAGTTCTTCATTTCCTGTGGAAACAAAAGCAAAACCTCTTCTTCAAATAACATATCTTTTGCCTTAAATTTTAAAGTCAAAATATTTTCAAAATGCAAATGTTGAATTAATCCAGCAACATTTATAATCAAATGCCTTTTAGGAGCTGTTGTTCCTTCCTCTGCCATCAATCAATTTGACAACAACACAGTATCCAGACTCTCTGGGTATTCTCCATCTACGTGGCTTTAGTTTAAACTCTATTTTTCTCTTTTTATTTTTAAATTTTTTTTTGAAACTTGGTTTTTCTGTGTATCCTTGGCTATCCTGCCACTCACTCTGTAGATCAGGTTGTCCTTGAACTCACAGAAATCTGCCTGCCTTTGCCTCCCAATTATTGGAATTAAAGGGTTTGTGCCATCATACCTTGAACTCACGGAGATCTGCCTGCCTCTGCCTCCAAAGTATTGGTATTAAATGTGTGTGACACCACACCCAACTACTTTCTTTCTTTTTTATTTTAAGTACTTTATCATTTTTCTTTTCTCTCCCAAGCCTACATATATTTTTAAGCACATTGTAAACCATTTAGAGGTTTTCTTCATCTGAATCTATCTTTACTGTATATTTTTTTTCTGACCACATGAGTCTTTAATTTGCTAAATGATATGGGTAGGATTAAAGCCATGGCTTTGACAGCTGGATCTACTACATTTCTTAATTTTCTGAGTGTCTAGCTTCGTGGCAGTGGTACTGGCCAGAGCCATGTTTATTGCCACAACTTTATGGAGTTTCAAGGTCTCTGCCACTACTGAGAAACATGCTGTTAGCTACTCATGAACACCATTTAAGTGTTTGGTGTTGAGGCCTCTTAAAAGAGATGCAAGGTTTTTGCAGCTAGAGCTAAATTGGGAAGCCTCTCTTAAATGTGACATGATTGTCTCTAGCAAATAGAGCCCACCCAAGAAAATGCTACTAATAAGAAGCTGTGCTTAACTCTGTTCGTTTGTGTCTAGAATTATTTCCCAAGCTCTTTCAGGCTTTAAATGGATTCAGTTGTCCACGTTGGTGCCATTTGCTGACTAAGATTTCTGCATGCAGTCCCAAAGAAATACACAGAGGTCTACATTAATTATAAACTGGTTGGCCTAGTATCTCAGGCTTCTTATTAACTCTTCCATCCTACATCTTAACCCATAATTCTTTTGTGTGTGAGCCAAGTGGCTTGGTACCTTTAGCAGTGAGGTACTCTCATCTTGCTTCCTCTGCATCTGCATTGCAACTGCAGACTGACCTTTCCCCTTCCCAGAATTTTCCTGTTCTCATCGCCCTGCCTCTATTTCTGACCAGATTATCACAAGTATACTTCCTGCCTGGCTACTAGCCAATCAGCGTTTTGTTAAAATACAACTGACAAATCTTGACAGAGTACAGGATCATTGCCCTACAGCATGTGACTGCACTGTATCTTAGATCAATGCATAGAGAAACCTCCCTCCAAGGAGTGGTGATCATGAGCCATAAATTTTCAGCTCATGTAGCCTGATGGCCACTTCTCAGAGCTGAGACCCAGGTGAGCATGCCCATCCACTCTCAGTCCCACATCCTGATCTCTTGTGATGCTTAAATTTTACTAAAATAAACTAGTTTTTGATGTAGATTATTTTTACAGTATTTGAGATTATTTTTCTTTTTATCTTCCTCTTTTTTAGTGAGCCTCCTCTTATCAACTTTTATAAAATATATTTAGCATATCAAATATATTAAACAATAGAAAACTATAAGTAAGCAATGCAGTAATTGCTTCCTAACTTTGACTTTTAATTCCCCCCCATCCATACCTATGCTGATAATTTTCTTATTATTGATAGTATAAATCTTTTAGATTCTCTTGCTGTCATCCACCATATTAAATCTGGCCTCCATTTTTTTTTCTCAACTACTGCCATGAACAGATGACATACCATGCTCTGCTAATGGCTCTTAGTTTACTTTGATCAACATGGTACAGTGAGCATGGTACAATGAGTCTCCTTTCTTGCATCCTTGGAATACTTCCACCAGCCTTTGAAGAAGTCCAGGAGGAAAAATAATGTGTGACTGGCCATATCAGCCATCAAATATGAGGATCTCATTGCATAAAGGAAACCATTTTGGAACACCCAGCCCAAGTCAACTCTAGATCAGAGATTCCCAACATCATTTCCTGCAATGGTAGCAAAGTTCTCCCCTATCCAATATGAGAGTCCCTGACACAAGCTGCTGAGTACTGGAAAATGTAGCTATGGTTTTTGAATTTCAGTTGAAATTGATTTAAAAATAACAATAAATTGAACAGATCCATGCTTGATGATGATAGTAAAGAGTAACCTCAGGTAATCTGGTCTCATTACAAGTTCAGAAACAGAGGAATGACTGTTCCAAATATCATTTGGGGTGGAGGGTATTTCTGTGTCCATTATAGAATTCTAAATATAATAAAGTTACAAAATCAATGTAAATCAGTATATCTTTGCTTGTATCATTCTTCTAGTTTTACATAGATTTCTCCAGGAATTTCTGACAGCCATCTTGGACCCATGAGTCAGGAGACTGCTGGAAAATATAAACAAAACTGTGCCTAGATAACTAAAAAGAGAAGAAGCAAGATCCTACTCAGTTATTTGGCCATTTCAGTCTCCTTTGAAGCAAAACTCACTATTTAGATTTAAAAGTAAGAGCCAATAAGCCTTGCTGTCTGCTTAAGTCAATTTAAGACACATTCTTTGTATTTTGTAATAGAAAGGATAATGTGTAACCCAATTGTGTTGCTCCTTGCCGGTTTCCTATCCTCCCTCGATTCCAGAGACAGTCAGACACGGGTGGGGGGGGGGGCTGGGGGGGGAAAGGGGGAGTCAAATCAAGGAGTAACCAGATTTATTTTTGCACAGTAAACATCTTTTAAAGCAAAGAATTGAAGGGTCATGGGGTGGAAAAGGATCTAGCCAATCATTTTAAAGGTCATCCTGTCACGTGTTCAATCACTTTGCATTTACGCGAGAGTGCCCATGTGCTGATATCATCTTGTCAAATTCAGGGACTTCCTGGAGCTTTTGAGTTATTTACTTCTTGAGCTTAAGAACTGTCCCTGCTAATTAGAATGCTTTACTTCCCCATAGAACATCCGGTTTGACTTCCTCTTAGAATATCCCTGGCTTGAGGAGTTTCCCTCCAAGATTGATGGCTTTATTGCAGAGGAAATTGTAACATTACATCCTGTTGCTGATTTTTTTCTGTTACATTTTTGTATTAATTTGGATTTTTTTTTTTGTTTCATTGATACTGGTATGGTATAGGAGGTCCTTCTGCTTATGTTTGCTTTCATTGGTTAACGAATAAAGAAACTGCCTTGACCTTTTGATAGGGCAAAACTTAGGTAGGCATGGAAAACAGAACTGAATGCTGGGAGGAAGAAAGCAGATTTAGAGAAAGCCATGGAGCCGCCAGAGTCAGACATGCTGAATCTTCCCCACTGCTAAGTGCTAATGTACAGATTAATAGAAATGGGTTAAATAAAGATGTAGGAGTTAGCCAATAAGAAACTAGAGCTAATGGGCCAAGCAGTGTTTTAATTAATACAGTTTCTATTTGGTTATTTCGGGTGTAAGCTAGCGGGGCAGCCGGGACAAACAATCGGCCCCTCCTTGCAACACTGATACATGTTTCAATCGTAATTTTTTGTTTCATTTAATAATGTACACCAATTATTATAACACAGTTTTTATTGTTCATTCCCTATCAATACACTTGAGTTGTTTCCATATTGTGATTATTTTAAACTAAGCCAGACTGTGGTGGTCCACACCTTTAATGCCAACACTTGGGAGGCAGAAACAGGAAGAACCCTGTGAGTTCAAGGCCAGCCTGATCTACAAGTGCTAGTTCCAGGACAGACTCGAAAGCTACAGAGAAAGCCTGTCTCGAAAAACTAAACTAAAAGAAAAACTGTTGGGAGGATAAGGAGGTTTTAAATGTAGTGTGTTCTTTCTTCAGCTTTGTGATTTCATTCTGTCAATAACTTGGCATCAGTCAGCTTAAAGGAAAACAACAAATTTATTAATATGTCTAACATGAGATCCACACACATACATAAGGGGGGCAAGGAACTGAAGCTCATAACTTATATAGATAGCTAAACAAATGGGGTATGGACTTGGGCTTCTGTGGAGAAAGAAGAGACAGCATGGATGGAAGGTTGGCTAAGGAGGTATATGGAAGGAAAACTGACCCATTCACTGTACAGGCAACAAACCATGTCTCCCAGGTAACAGATACCTGTGATCAACTCTGAGAAACAGAAGACTGCTCCCCCAACCTTTTCCTGTGAGATCATTCCTGGTCAGGCAGAAGAATATGGGTAGAAAAGCTTATTTATATCTACTGGCTGGCTGTTTACCTCATTGATGTAGTTTTCCTTTCTAGATGTACTGATAGCTGTATTTTATAAGAGGGCTGCCTGGTTCTGCATAGCCCTGCAGTTTCTCTTCTTAACAGGAAAGGCTTCAAGGAAGCATATCTATAATGGGGTATTTTCCTCTCCACTCACTGTGTGAAATCCTTGTGAGGACACATGTTTTGTTCCTCTTGTGGTAATATCTGGGAGTGAAAGGCTGAATAACTGACTAGGCAGATGGTGAATGTATTCATTATGTTCTGTTGCTGTAATAAAACACTGCAACCAAAAGTCACTTATGGAAGTGTTTATTTTGGCTTACAGTACCAGAGGGAGAGTCTATAACAGTGGGGGAGGCCTGGCAGCAGGCAACTGGAGTCAGAGCTGGCAGATCACAACTCTGACCACAGAAAGAGAGCAGAGAAGGCAGAAAGGAAGTGGGGCAGTGCTGTAAACTCTCAAAGCCTGTCCCCAGTAATGTACTTCCTTCTGCGTGGTTCCACATAAGCATCCCATAGTCTTCCCAAATGGTGCTACTACTAGACACTAAGTGCCTATAAGGGACTTTCTCACTCAACCCTTCACATGCAGCTTTATTAGAAACTGTCCAGTCAATTCCAATTGAGTGCACAATATGACAGGTGTGTAAGAGCTCCAGGATTCTACTGCCCCTCAAAATTGCTGCAGGACTCTTATTCTAGGTAGGAGAGATAATTAGTTTTAATTTGCATTCTCATTCCCTCCAATCATAGATTCTCCCAGGGTCAATCAAACACACGTGGGTCCATGGGGAATTACTGGTCTCTCTGTAGAGCAGGGGTTCTCAGCCTGTGGATGGTGACCCCTTTAGGTTAAACAATGTTTTCACAGGGGTTGCATATCAGATATTTCCATTGCAATTCATAATAATAGCAAAATTAAAATAATAAAGTAGGAACAAAATAATTTTATGTTTGGGGGTCACCACAACATGAGGAACTGTGCTAAAGGGTCACAGCATTGAAAGCAACTCGAAAAGGTCTCTACTGGATGTGGGCTTGTGGTAGGTGATTGAATCCAAAGAAGTAAAGGTATCCTCTGTATTGGACAGGTCAGGAATAAAGACTGAAAGAGCTGAAGAGGTGGCCCTGTCAGTAAAGTGCCTGATGAAGAAGAGTAAGTTCTCAATGTTGGAGACCCTGCACCCACATAAAAAAAAAATCAAAGTGTGGCAGCATTCGCCTAATCCTGGCATTGCAGAGAAAGAGATGGGAGAAAAGCTCTGTGCCAGTCAGTCCAGATTCAGTGAGAGAATCTGTCTCAAAAATAAGATGAGAGAGACAGAGGACAACATATGACATCAAACACACATGTGTGTGCATGCTCACACACACACTACAAAAGGAAAATTAACAAAAATAATGAGTCCATGATTGGAAAAACCATCTTATCTACACAAAGAAATAATCTGATGATAAAACTGTAACTGGCAATGAGTCAGGCCATTCACATTAGCCAGAATAGGGAGTACTGGACACTTCAGCGTTTGGACAATGCTCATGCCTCTAAAACACAATGAGCAATGTTCACACATTTGCTTCATCACAGTAGAATGGGTGAGTCTGGAACTGAGTTTTATGTTTTGCAAGGAAACCAACGCCAAAGGCAAATTCCACACCAGCTTCTAGCCACCCCCAATGCCCAGCTTGTGGTGCAAAGCCTGTACCCAGCTGTCAGTTTTACCAGTAGTAAGCAAGGCAAACCAGGAAATATAACCTAATTAGGGTGAGCGAGCGAGCATGCACAGCTTCCCTGAGGAACTGACATTTTTACTAAGAGTCTGAAATGCAAAGGTCTTTTTTCACCACAGTCTCAGGAGTTCATTTAGCCTTTTCTTTTCTTCCCTTCATGACACTATTATTTCTTACAAATGAGCTATGCTTAAGAAGCAAGGGTTGAAGCTGACTTGCTACACTCTTCCCAATCTTCCTGAGATGTGAAAACATTCCATGGCTGTGGAGCTTCTGTGGGTAATAAATTCTTGGGGAAAAATACAATAAAAAAAAACACCACTTCAAACAGTAAATGCTAAACTATGCACATTGTTTAAGTAGAATCAAAATGTTTAAAGACACCACATGATGGTTGGATGGAAAATAAAAAGAATTAACACTTCTTCAAAAATCATATTCAGAGTAGACTATTTAAAAAATTAATAGTCAGGGATGGGATGATAGTTCAGTAAGTAAAGTGATTGCTTTGCAAGTATGAGTAGCTGAGTTCGATCCCCAATACCCACATTAAAAAAACCATACAGTTCATAGTGCAGTAGTATCACACATAAAGACACAGAGAGAGCAGTCAATCCCTGAGGACTGCTGGATCGCCAGCCCAATGAACCATGAGTCCAAGTGAGAGACCCTCTTACAAAAGATTAGGTTGACAACTCCTTTGGAATGATCCATGACACCTATGGCCTCCACATGCACGCACACACTTGTGAATACACATACACACATGTACACGCACAAAAGCACACACAAATGCTGCTTCACAAACACATACAAATAAAAAATTAGTTTTCAAAGTCAGCAAGTGAGTTGAATTCGTACCTATAGGAAAGGTGAAGGGAAGACAACCACGGTCTCTTCTATTTCAAAGCCTAATGGTGCAAATCAAAACAAGACATTTGCTCCACTAAAGAATTAATACACTGGTTAGGAAGCCTTTAAAAGTCGGCAGAATTCCAAATCTCCAAAAGACCTTGGAGATTAGAGATGAAGGCCTTGAATCAGTGGCTGAACATACCCCCACTTCTGCTGCTGGGTTTACAATTGAGAACTCAGCAAGATCCACTGCCTGTCTGCTAAATGGAAGCTATACATTTCTCCTGAGAAACTTCAACAACAGCGTCAGAGGCAGATTTTCCAAAATAATCCATACAGCCATTAAAAGAGCACAAGACCATGCCTTGAACGCGATAGAACATCTGTACCTGATGCTAGGAAGTATCAATTCGAGGTGTATTTACGTTTTTAATATTCAGTCTTGAAGGTGAAGTCTTGTAAAAGATTGCTAGATGAGCTATCAAAAGATAATGAGCTTGGACTACACCTTAAATAAACAATTATTCTTGGTTTTTAGTCACATCTGTGTAGACAGGCTGATTTTTTGTTTCCCAGCCAGCCATACCCAAAATGATCACATAGAAACTGTATTAATTAAAACTCTGCTCAGACTATTAGCTCAGACTTCTTATTAACTACCTCTTCCATCTTAAATTCACCCATTTATATTGTTGGGGTGCTAATTTGCTAGACATACTAAATATGTCAGCATTGTGGGGCTGATCATTAATTTTTCATTTGTTTGTTTTCTTGTTTGCCTGTTTGTTTGGTTTGGTTTTTTTTAAAAGAGTAGTTAGTAAGGAACCATATTCTCCACCACTTCTAGCCAAGTAAAATCTCCCTGTTGGTGAAAAAAATGAGGCCTCTCATCTCTGACCAAGAGACAGTCTTAAAAGTAGATTTTAAGTACTTTAAGTACATTAAGTACAAAAGTACATTAAGGACAGATTCAAAAATACTGCAAATTAATTCAAGACCCAGGCATGTAAGTCCGCATAATAGATTTCTTTTATATATTTGGAGTCTTGACTATAGTGGGAATGCAAATCAATTTCATACACACTTATAAAAATGTCTGTATAATTACAGGGTACCAAATCAAGCCCACGGCATCCAAGAACTAGACTGAGAATTCCAGGGCTAATTACTCTCTAGGATATGAGGGTACAAAGGGCCTGGCAATCTCATTCCTTCCCATAGGTGGTGGTGGTGGGTGTTGAGAAGTTTAAACACTCTTCAATTTCACATCTTCTATGCCACTAAATATTTGACAACATGTCTTCTATGAACAGGCATACTTTAAGGAGCTGTAAATTCTACTCATTAAAAGTGATATAAGCTACTGAAAGTGCAACCCTGGAAGCAGAAGAGCAGGAAAAATTGGCAGCCAGGGAACGGCATGTGTGCACCCTCTGACGTTTTGTTTTTCCCCTTTCTGTTTTGCCCATTGAATGGCGAATGAGCTGGGTATTTCTGACTTAATGAACTTTTTAATATTATGTTTACTATAAGAAAAATACCAACATTCCTTTGGACTGTTTATTGTATGTGTAACAAGCATGCCAGGTACACTTAGTCACTCTCTGATGTACCAAACGTAAACGAACAGTGAAGAAGGCTCAAGGTTCTCACCCGCTTTGGAAAATAGAGGGACACGACGATAACCTGTGGAAGAGGAATTGCGTCCAATTAGAAATAACAAACTAAGAGTTATGGCCTCACCTTACTGGTGAGGAAGGTAGTGTCATCCACTAAGCTCTTTACATAGTTAACACTGTGACTACAGAGTTTTAGGGTTTTTTTTTTCAACCTAGAATGTTACTTTTCCATAAAAATGAAACATTTCCTAGTTTCTGTTCTAACTTCCAGAATTCTGAGTGTCCCTGTGAGGAGCCCACACCTCATGTGTCTCCTCTTACAAGGACATTATGTTCAAAAGCTAACCACCATCCTTCTGCTTCCAGAAGACCATGCCTGCTTCCCAGAATGCCTTGGCTGGTGATTGAAAAATGAGCATGCTGAGAGAAAGTCATTGGTAGCACTAAGGAAACCACCCTGGGAAGCTTACTGCACCATGCTGGCAGCCCCCCAAAAAAATGATCCAAAAAGGTCTGGCTCCCAGGCTCCCAGGGCTGTGCTCAGGCAGAAAGGTGAGCCAGTGGTGTGTCCCCCTCCCCCCCCCCCGCTCCCCATCGCATGCCTGTCCTTTATCTTCTTGTCGCTTGTCGCCATGACTACCTTTCACTGAAAGGGAAGAATTATGATCCTGGTGAAGAAGCACACACACCAGCTTCCCCTAGCATCCTAGCATGCAGCATCCCAAAAGCTAAGAACAGGTCTCTGCAGTTCCGCAGAAGAAAAGTACACAGGTCCATTTACAACTCCCGTCATATCCCACTGATGTAGATGAAGAGATGGAGACATTTGATATGATCAAAGTGTGGCTTCGATAGAGGTACATATAAATGATAATAAAATCATCTTACATTTGAGAACATTACCTTTGTTCATGCAAAGAAGTGGTAAAGTGTACTGCCCGAGAAATTCATTTCCTGTTATAAAGCCTTGATTTTCAACAACAAAACGTATCAGTGCCAGTTCTGGCACTTGAACAATAAATGTAAACGTTTCATTCCACCGTGGACTAAAAGCTGAAATATAAAGAAAGGGGTACAAGAATATCACAGATACCTTAAGGAAAAAGCCAAAAAAAATAGGTCTCCACAATTTTTCTTTCTGACACTTGGGCAATAATTAACAACAATACTAATCTGTATTTCAGAGCACTTAAATATTTAATGTAGTCAGAGGGTAGAAAATCTTCTAACAACAATGATACTGTGATTTGAAAACTTTACATAGATTGAAATCCCATCAGGGGTTAGTAGGTGGGAGAACTGTCTCAAAAATATCACACCGCTGTTTAGTGTTTCATATGACAAAGAGCAGAGCAGAGATGCAAGCAGGGACTGGATCCTTACACAGCATGACTGAAGCTAAAACACTCTGCTCATAAGGAAATGGGGATGTGAGGAAGTTGGAAGAGAGGTTTTCCTGTACCTGGCTGTGATATAAAGAAACCCAGGAAAGCTGGACAAGGAAGGCTGTGAGGTGAGCTCTCTGCCTTACTTTTCACTAATGATGGTTTCAAAGTCTCAGGTTGATAAATAATTTGGGACTCCAGTAAAATAAATCTTCCCAATCAACCAAATACCTTCCCACAGCAAGAAATCCACGTGGTTTTTTTTCTTTTTCCAACTTGACCCAACTCACTCAAAATTTAGAACCTGAGTTCATGGAGTCAAGATAATCACACACAGATAAAAATCTGTGCTTATAGGTCCAAAGGTTGAAAGAGAAATTACACCTGTCCAGGTACAATGACAAACGTTCCAAGTCATGTCAATATTTTTGTTATTTTTAGGACCACTGATAAATCCTTGAATAGTTATAGTGATACCTATGACATCTATAGTACAATTACTTGGTCACCTTTACCTCACCTTCCTGATCTTACTGTACATGGAGCTATTCACATAACAGCCGGGTACAGAAAAACCTCACGTCTAATGTCCTCACGTCACCATTTCTTTATGAAGAGCGTGTCTTAACTACAGTCATACTGCATAAGGATCCAGTCCCTGCTGGCATCTCTGCTTTACGATTTGTCACACAAATCCCTAGGGAGTGGTGTGACATCTTTGAGGCAGTTTTCTCACTTGTTAACCCTGATGAGTTTCAATCCATATGAAGTTTTTTTATTGGGAGCTCACCAAGGCCAGCTGGATTGTGACTGAAAAAGCAGGGGATAAACCCGGACTCTCTGAATATGGCAGACAATGAGGGTTGCCGAGAAGCCAAGGACAATGGCACTGGGTTTTGATCCTACTTCTTGTTCTGGCTTTGTGGGGGCCTAGCCAGTTTGGTTGTTCACCTTCCTAGACCAGGATGGAGGGGGGAGGACTTTGGACTTTCCACAGGGCAGGGAACCCTGACTGCTCTTCAGACTCGAGAGGGAGGGGGAGAGGAGTGGGGGGAGGGTGGGAGGAGTGGGAGGCTGGGAGGAGGTGGAAATTTTTTTTTCTCAAAAAATAAATTAATTAATAAAAGAAATGGTATCTATCATTGTTGTTATAGGTGAAAGCCCTGAGTTCATTTTTTTGCCTTTGGAAACAGTAAGTTAATTATCTTATCCTGGAATAATGACATTGGCCCAAGAGTGGGAATATTGCCATAGAGTACAGGGGTATATTTAGAGTTGATTCTTTACAGAAACTTGGAAACCTCTACAGAAAATCCATGTTCTGAGTCATTGGTCTCCTATAACACCATTTCATCCTGTGTCCTCCCTCCCTCTTTTCCATCCTCTTTATCTGATCTCTGTGACTCCTTCATAAACACATCTATGCAAAAGTAACTTGGAACTTTTATAGAGCATGCAAAATATGAGATTTGATTGGTGAGTCTACTTTGCATGTGTGACCAAACTGATGAATTAGCTATGCCTTATCCAAATATGACATTTTTCCCCAGACATTCACATCTAAAACTACACTACCATTTTCCTAGTAGTCTTACAGGTTTTCCTGTCCACCATCCTAGATCTTTACTCCTCCAGGGTGACTCAAACATACACCCTCCATTCCTTTCTGGATGGCACCATCTTGCTTGTAACTTGACTTCTATGACTTTTAAGCACTGACACGGTATTTCTCATTTCTCTATCATACTTCCCCCCCACCATTACCTAAAAAAAAACAATGCCCTTTATTCTCAGTGCCTTATTCTTCTGTAGATGTCTTAATTTTATCCATTCCTGTAGAGAACTCCCTAAGAGCAAGCCTGGCTTTCAAAACTGCCCAAGTGAAATCTCAGTACAACTTGTTCACTTTATTGTTCACTGTTCTTTATTAAGCATCTCATATTCACCTACCTTGAGTTTCTTGACTTCTTCCTAGCATCTCATAATTGGGTCTTCTTCATGTTTGAGAGTCATGTTGTTTTTTCTTCTTTAAGTACCTTTGCCCCCAACTGTGAAAAAAAATTTCTATCCTTTTCTTTATAGACATCTTCTGGTGTTTTAAAATTGCAATACTTTAGTAAAACAGGAGTTCAAGTCTGATGTACCAAACTGAATTTCCTCAGAGACATTCCCACAAAACCCAGAGGTTTAACAATTATTCTGAATAAATTCTTTTTACACAATTTTTTCTAAGAATTTTTTTTTCTAAAAAAGGTAAATTTTTTTCTAAGTAGTGGAAGAGCTCACCGTTATTCTTAACAACACGAGTCTGCTGCTTCACGTGGTCATTTGGAACGCCATAGACCTCTATCATCACTAATGTGTCCGTTTTGCTAGAGGACAAGCTAATAGGCAACTGGATCCCACTGATGAGCTGTTCAAACACAGATGAGCAGATGGACTTAGCTGAGCGGGAGACTGCATCACCATTTCACCCTAATCTGATGACATAGCCCCCAAAACGAAGGCTCTAAACCAGTTGCTAAAAAGACTGAAGCTGGCAAATGATGGTAATCTTACATTTTAAGCCTTCTACTGTCAAGTATCATTAGATATTAACCAAGAATCTCATGTCCTTCAAGGGCATTTAGAGTGGTATCTGCAGTGCCCAAGGAATGTAATTCATTTGTATGTGTTTTTATTTTTAAAACATAATCATGTTTTGCTTGTTCAGTGTTACTATTTTTTGATAATTTGCACTGAGTTTAAATTCATTCTACATATACTGAAATATTTCAAAGAAATATGACTATTTTAAAATATAAAATATTGCACCACATTATCTTCATGATAGCATTTTCTAAAAGAATTTACATTTGAATCATTTATAAAATTTGATATTATCTGCTGTTATCTACATTACCTTAACAAGGAACTGGAGACTGATAAGATCAACTATCTCATATATAAGTTAAAGTCAGGAATCAAAAACATACTTTCAAAAATTACGGGTTTTATTTGTATTTGTATTTTTTATTGTCCCAGCTAATTATTGAAGCAAAATTGTGTTTTTGTTTTAAGAACAAAGTGAACATAGAACATTTAAAATGTGACGATTTAAGGTAAGAAATAAATTTCCAAACCTAAAACCCCAGTTTTGGCTATAACTACTGTTGAAAGAAATATACTTCCCATATGTCTCCTGGCTACACACCAGACTTTCGAAGGTCTCCTCTCCACAGCCATCTGGTGACCAAAGCTCACTCAAAGTATAGCAGCTAAACTTGAGGAACCCACCAGGAGGCAGGAGAGGAGAGGGCCAGCTAGACATGTGCTGACTCTTGGGTAATATCTTTTTACAGAGACACTAGCACACTTTCAAAAAACTAGAGATAGAGCCTACACGTTCCATAAAAGAGTTGAATCAACGTTCATACAACTTAATCTTCTCTTGAACATTGTATGTGTCTGCACTGAAAGAGGAAACTTGACAAGCAAAAAACCACAAAGATGCAACTAACAAACTGTTTAAGATTCACAAGTCCCAGAACAGAAGTAAAAGAAACATGAGAGAGAGAGAGAGAGAGAGAGAGAGAGAGAGAGAGAGAGAGAGAGAGAGAGAATGTCTCATACAAAAATGACTGATCCTGTAGTAATGAATCCCAGTGAAAACAGCATGGAAAAGGCCCCAGACAGAGTTCAAAAGAAGAATTAAAAGTGTTCAAACATCTCAAAGAAGACAAAAGCAAAGTGTTGAATGAAATGTTGAAGTCAACCAATTGTATAAAATTTAAATTTAATACAGATAGAATAGAAAAAGATAATTCTAGAAATGAAAAACCCAATAAGTAAAAAAAAAAAACAGTAGAAAACCTCACCAATAAAATAAATAGATCAGCTGGAAAACAATGAATCAGAGCTAGAAGACAAAGTAGAGGAAATACATTACTCAGTAAAAGTGAATGTAAAATATATATGGAAGTTTAGGGACAGGATGTCATGAAAAACATAAGTTTTGAATTGTAGACCAAAAAGAAGAAAACCATAGAAAAGGCACCAAGAATACCATCAATAAAATCAAAGATTGCCCAAACCTAGAGAAAAGGATCCATCCATGTATAAGAGACCTACACAACGCCAAAAAATAAAAAATAAAAAAAAAACCAATCTCTCAATTACATCAAAGGTAAAAAAAAAACCTACAAAATCTACAAAGTGACAGAAATTAATCTTTCAGTAGTATGGCTCCTAATACTAATGTACTCAATTCCCTAATAGAAACATGCATTCTAGCAAAATGAATGAGAAAACAGGACCCTAGGCCAAGCGGTGGTGGCACACACCTTTAAGCTCAGAACTCGGGAGGCAGAGGCTGATGGATCTCTTGAGTTTGAGGCCCACCTGGTCTACAAGACCTAGTTCCAGGACAGGCTCCAAAGCTACAGAGAAACCTTGTCTTGGGGAAAAAAATAAATCACAAGAGAAAACAGGACCCATCTTTTTCCTGTCTCCAAGAAATTTACCTTATCATCAAAAAAGACAACTCCTTACAATAAAAGGATGGAAAAGTATTATTCCAAACAAATAGAACTAGGAAATAAGTAGGTGTAGGTATAACTATTCTATTATCTGACAGTAAATTTAAAATCAAAACAAATTAGTCAGAGAGTATAATGAAGGTCCCTTCATGATCATTAAAGGAACACCCACCAAGAAGACAGTACAAAGCTGAATGTCTACACAAAACACAGGTGCACCCAACTTCAACGAAGACATGCTACTATATTTAAAACCATAGATAATCCCAACAAACTGATTATGAGTAGATTTAATTCCAACTCTAACTACTAGACAACTCCATATATAAATCAAATGGACCTAACACATCTACTGTTGTGAAACAATATTTTAAGGTGTGTTGCATTTGTTTATGTTGTGGGAAATTTGTTTAATGATGCAAAGGTATGTAACATTTGTTTAATTCTGTGAAGCTGTGCTACTTTGCCTGTCTAAAACACCTGATTAGTCTAATAAAGAGCTGAACAGTTGATAGAAAGGCAGGATAAATAATAGGTGGGGCTGGCAAACAGAGAGAATAAACAGGAGAAAACTGAGAAGAGTAAGAGAGATGAAAGAACAAGAAAAAAGGGGGCCAGACCCCCAGCTGCACAGCCAGCTGTGGAGGAAGAGAGAAAGTAAGATTACAGAAATAAGAAAAGGAAAAAGTCAGAGGCAAAAGACACAGGGGATAATTTAAGAAAAGTTGGCAAGAAAGACACTTAAGGAAATGTTAAACATCCTTAGCTATCAGGTAAATGCAAATCAAAACAACTCTGAGATACATCCTATACAAGTCACAATGGTTAAGATCAAAAACACCAATGATAGCTTATGCTGGAGAGGATGTGGAGTAAGGGGAACTCTCCTCCATTGCTGGTGGGAATGCAAACTTGTACACCACTTTGGAAATCAGTATGACAGTTTCTCAGAAAATTGTGAATCAACCTACCTGAGGACCCAACAATACCACTCTTGGGCATATATCCAAAAGACACTCAATCATGCTACAAGGACACTTGTTCAACTATGTTCATAGTAGCATTATTTTTATTTTTTTATTTATTTTTTTTCTTTAATTTATTTATTTATTAAGGTTTTCTGCCTCCTCCCCACCACCGCCTTCCCTTTCCCTCCCCCTCCCCCGATCAAGTTACCCCCACCTCAGTCTGAAGAGCAATCAGGGTTCCCTGCCCTGTTGGAAGTCCAAGGAACCCCCACCTCCATCCAGGTCTAGTAAGTTGAGCATCCAAACTGCCTAGGCTCCCCCAAAGCCAGTACATGCAGTAGGATCAAAAACCCATTGCTATTGTTCTTGAGTTCTCAGTAGTCCTCATTGTCCGCTATGTTCAGCAAGTCCGGTTTTATCCCATGCTTTTTCAGACCCAGGCCAGCTGGCCTTGGTGAATTCCGGATAGACCATCCTCATTGTCTCAGTGTGTGGGTGTACCCCTCGCAGTCCTGAGTTCCTTGCTCGTGCTCCCCCTCCTTCTGCTCCTGATTTGGACCTTGAGATTTCTGTCCGGTGCTCCAATGTGGGTCTCTGTCTCCTTTCATCGCCTGATGAAGTTCAGGAGGTTGCCTATATGTTTGTCTTTGGATTCACCTTCTAATTAGCTTCTCTAGGATCGTGAATTATAAGCTCACTGTCCTTTATTTATGTCTAGAAACCAAATATGAGTGAGTACATCCCATGTTCCTCTTTTTGGAGCATTATTTTTAATAGCCAGAACCTGGAAACAGCCTAGATGCCCCTCAACTGATTAATAGCCAGAACCTGGAATCAGCCTAGATGCCCCTCAACTGAATAATGGATAAAGAAAATGTGGCACATTTACATATTAGAGTACTACTCAGTGGTTTAAAAAAATGACATCTTGAAATTTGGATGCAAATAGATTGAACTAGAAAAAACATCATGAGTGAGGTAACGCAGACCCAGAAAGATGAGCTTGATATGTATTCACTCATAAGTGGTTATTAGAGAAGTTAAATAACAAGGTAAACCTTAAGAAAACATACAAAGATACACCTGGAAAGGGGAACAGACAAGATCACCTGACAAAATTGGGAGCATGGAGGTTGGGGAGTAGGAAGGATGGAAGGGAAAGACAAAGGGAGAAGGGGAGAGGGGAAGAGAACTGGAGGGAATGGGATCATTAAGATGGAGGAAGGACAGAGATGAGAGCAAGGAAAGAGATATTTGGATTGAGGGAGCCATTATGGGACTAGCAAGAAACCTAGCACTAGGGAAATTTCCAGGAATTCACAAGGATGACCCCAGCTAAGACCCTAAACAATAGAAGAGAAGGTACCTGAACTGGCCTTGCCCTGTAGTCAGACTGATGAATATCTTAAATATCACCATAGAACCTTCATCCAGCAACTGATGGAAACAGAGTGGAGACCTGCATCAGAGCATTGGACTGAGCTCCCAAAGTTCAGCTGAAGAGTGAGAAAAATAAAAGAATATGAGCAAAGAGTTCAAGACCATGATGGGTACACGCACTGAAATAGTTTATCTGAGCTAATGGGAGCTCACCAACTCCAGCTGGATAGAGAAGGAAATAGTATATGTCCAAACTAGTCCCTCTGAAGGTGGGTAACAATTTAATGGCTGGGCAGACTTCAGGGCCACTAGCAGTGGCACCAGAATTTATCCCTACTTCTTGTACTGCCTTGTTTGGAACCTATTCTCTTTGAATGGATACCTTGCTCAGGCTAGATATAGTAGAAATGGCCTTAGACCTTCTTTAAAGCAATGTGCCTTACCCTCTCTGAGGAGTGGATGGGGAGGGCAGTGGGGCAGGGAGGTTAGGTGAGGGAAGGGGAGGAGGGGAAGGAGTGGGAACTAGGATTGGTATGTAAAATGAAAAAAGACTGCTTTTTAAAAGATAAATAAAGGAAGGGAGGGAGAAAGAGAAAGAAAGAAAGAAAGAAAGAAAGAAAGAAAGAAAGAAAGAAAGAAAGAAAGAAAGAAAGAAAGAAAGAAAGAAAGAAAGAAAGTCTGGCAAGAAGAAAGCAAAGCTAAGGCCAGGCATTCATAAGTAAGAATAAGACTTTATGTATTTTTTGGGGAGCTGGATGTCAGGCCCCTCAAAAGAGCAAAGAACCAAAAGAATAAAGAATTTAAAAAAACCTACAGATTGTTGTACTCAAAACTAAAAAATGCACTTTTTTTTTTTTTTATTTTTTGGATTTTTCGAGACAGGGTTTCTCCGTAGCTTTTTGGTTCCTGTCCCGGATCTAGCTCTTGTAGACCAGGCTGGCCTTAAACTCACAGAGATTCGCCTGCCTCTGCCTGCTGAGTGCTGGGATTAAAGGCGTGCGCCACCACCGCCGGGCATTAGAATACACTTTCTTCTCAAATGTTCATGGAAATTTCTCCAAAATTGTTGATATATTAGGACTAATTAAGTCTCAAAAATGTGAGAAAATTGAAAAAATATCTTGTATACTTTCTATCCCGGATGTAAGACCTGATCTCCTGGGTATGTCAGGGAAGAAAGTTGAGGATGTACTTCAACCTATAGGCAGAAAAAAACAACTTTCTAAACAGGATCCTGACAAGACCAATGTCAAGGCAAACAACTCATTAATGAGACCTCATGAAACCAAAAGGCAAAGGGTATCATCATTAAACTGAAGAGCCAGTCAATAGAATGGGAAAAAATTATCAGCTATATATCTGGCAGGGAGTTAGTATCTACAAAAAGCTGGAAAACAATCAGACAAACAAACAAAAAACAACTAAATATCACAAAAAAACTAATTAAAAGATGTGGCATGGAACTAAATAGGGAGAATTACATTATATATGTGTATTCAATTCTCAAACAAAAATGTTATAAGCCTAAAGATGCAGTTATAAAAACTGAAGGACAGTTTAAATCTCTAAGGATGAGTATATGTTTGTATATTAATTACTCATATAAAGAAAAAGAAAAGGAGAGAGGCAGAACAGCAAATAGGAGGCGAAAGGAAAAGAAAACCCACTGACGTGTAACATCTGTTGTCTTAAACCTATACATTATGATATCAACTATACACTAGATGACTAAAAAAAGTGAGCAGTCTGTATTCAAGGGGCAGAAATCCTTCAACAGAGTTAGACATCTGCCTGCTTAGGAAGTACATTGTTTATAGACCTTTTCTACACTGCTCCCAAATCTGAGGCCTTGCCAGTTAATGATCAGCTATTCTAGGAAAGGACCTTACCAAGGTGGGGCCATTTCATTTTAGTACACTCTACGCCAAAGAAAAGAATGGGCTAAACAAAAACTCTCATTTCACAGGAGACAGAATAAACTGGACGTGCTGATGGTCTTCATCAAGGACTTCAGGAAGCTTATGGCAAACCCAGGCCTTTGGGTTTTGTGCTCCCATAACCTGTGAGATGAAAGTGAGGAACTACAAAGCCCCCAAGTGCACAAGAAGAAGACTCACTCCCATGACTGTGGTGTGTGGCTGTAGAGACTGCTTCCGGGAAGACTGAGTCCTATCTGAGTCCAACTGCTTAACACCTCAACATGAGATTCTCGGAATACACACCCAGAACACTCACGAGCATCCCAGTGCACAAACTACCTTGAAACTCCATTTCCAGCAAGACAGCACAGATGCTCCGTGCTATTCTCAGCATGCAACAGACGCCGTCACTCATTCGATTAGCTTCCACATACAGAGCATGTGTTTTATGTCAGATCCTGTCAACAAGGCTTGAACAGAGCACAGTTCCTATTCTTAAAGAATCTTCAGAAAGGTGGGGAATAAGAACAAGAAAATTAATATAATGCAGTGTGCTAACTTCTATAATATGTACTTGTGTAGGTTGTAACAAAAAAAAAATAGAAGGAAACTGTAAAAGAAAAAAGAAAAAAAAAAAGAGGAGGACAACCGAGTGGAAAAAAGGCTTCCAAAAAGTAATGATTTTTTTTTTAAGTCATGAGTCAGTTGGGTCATGCCATCTAAATTTAATCCCAGTACTCAAGGCAGAAGCTGATAGATCTCTGTGAGTTCAAGGACAACCTGTTGGCCTAGATAGCAAGTTCCAAGATAGCTATGATTGCACAGTAAAATCTTGTTTAAAGGAGAGGGAGAGTCCAGAGAGAGACAAAGACAGACAGAGAGATGGAGACATGGAGGGAGACATGGAGAATGCAGCAGGAAAGTGAATGGTAAGGAGGAAGAAGCCTGAAACTGAAGGAAGGAAATCCTGATCGTGGCCATAGAATACGTTAAGGCTAGACATGGTGAGACATGGGTACAGAGAAGTAAGCCACGCCTTGACTAGGACAGCAACTGGTAGGCAGAAATGAATGTCAAGTATTAATAAGATCATCATTGTAGCAAAACCTAAAGTTTTCTATGTAGAAAAGAGTATCCAGAAGGACAGAGACAGGCTGTTTTAGTTCAGCTTCTGCATTATGATGACAAAAACAACCTTGAAGAAGAGATGCTTTTTCAGCTTACATTGTGTGGGAGTCCAAGCAGGAACTTGATGCAGCTTACCACATCCACAGTCAAGAGCAAAAAGAATCAGTGCATGTAAGCTTGCTGCACAGCTTACCTGCTTCTTGTATAAATCCCAGGACCCAAACCAAGGGGATGGTACCACCCCATTCAGCCTGGGTCTTACCAATGAGAAAATCTCTTGGGGCTGGAGAGATGGTTCAGTGGTTAAGAGTACTTGCTGTTCTTCCAAAGAAACAGAGTGTTATTCCCAGTACTTGCTTGGCTGCTTACAACTTTATCAATCCAGTTCTAAAGGATCCAAGACCCTCTTCAAGCCTCCATGGGCACCAAGCATACACTGGGTACGTAGACATACACACAGACAAAATACCCATACACATAAAAGAATAAAATGCTTTTTAAGGTGCAAATCAGGAGCAGAAGGAGAGGGAGCACGAGCAAGGAACTCATGACCGCGAGGGGTACACCCACACACTGAGACAATGGGGATGTTCTATTGGGAACATCAAGGCCAGCTGGCCTGAGTCTGAAAAAGCCTGGGATAAAACCGGACTTGCTGAAAAGAAAATCTCTTGTAGACATGCTCACAGATCAACCTAACCAAAATAATCTCTCCCTGAGACTGCCTTTCCTGGTGATTACAGACTAGGTCAAACTGACAGTTAAAATTAACCATCAAGTGGAGTGATTGGACATGTTCAAAAGTCAAGAGAAGAGACCAAATGATAGATAATAAATTCCTGAAACAGAACAGCAGCAAAGGTAGCTAGACCAAGATAATGGATAATGAAGACATGGAGTGGGCTAGGTAGAATTTAAAGATGGATGATATAGGAAGTGGAGGAGATGTATAACATCATCCTGGTTTCTGGTGTGAGCTGGTCAGACTAATGGTGCTGTTCATTGACATGTCAATAAAATATTTAAAGATGGATTGACTAGGAAGAGATGTTCAGTTTTAAATTTTTCAAGTTTGACAGTATACAGATTTAATAGTTGTGGATGCTTGTTAGACTGTTTAAAACATACTTAGGTTCTAAAAAATGAGGTCAGGTTAAAGATTTGAGCCTTATTGGTGGTTAAAATCATGAACTGTTGTGTAAGAGAATTTTAAAAGACTCATTAGTTTGGAACAAGCCAAGAATAAAGACTTTATTCAATATAAATAATTTAGGAGTAGATATAGGAAGAGGAATTCATCAGTGAAAGCAAAAGATTCCCATGGCAGATGGATAAAGAAATCAGGACTCAAAGAGACTTGAGTGTGTTATGAGGGGTTCTTAAGAGTGGCTAATCCAAGCCAGGTAGTGGTGGCATATGCCTTTAATCCCAGCATTTGGGAGGCAGAGGCAGGGGGATCTCTGTAAATTCAAGGCCAGCCTAGTCTACAAGAGCAAGTTCCAGGACAGGTTCCAAAGCTACAGAGAGACTCTGTCTCAAAAAAACAAAACAAAAAACCAAAAACAAAAAATGGCTAATCCACCTTTTCCCACTGAATCAACTACTTAAAAGATGCAAAAAAAAATGAAGCCAACGTGACAATTCCCTTGTAAAAGAAGCCCAGTAGTTAATAGTACTTCTCCAGATACCAGAAAAAGTGTCAGCTAATCAATATTTGCTGCACCTATTGTAGGTGATTTCTAGGAGTCTACTTTGACTGGATTATAGTGTCACAGCATCCTAACAGCAGGAGCAAAGCCAGCAGTGTCCCTCACCAAAGCATTTCCTCCTGGCCATCTTTTCTCCTTTCAGATTTATTTTAGAAAGTAGAAGCAAAACCTCCTGTTCTGCCCTTGGGTTAAATGGCTAGGACCCAAAGCAGGTGAGAGTATACCCCCAAACCCTGCAGTGTGATGACAGTGCTGAGCAGAGATGAGACAGAGACTGTAGGTGAAGCATATTCTGGGGACTCCAGGGTTTTGTGCACTACAGCCAAGAGCAAAGATCAAGAGGCCACTTAACAGCTGGCAGAGTTCTAGTATGGAACACGTAGCTGGAAACAGCAAGATTGCTGACCCAAATTCCAGATGGGCATCTGAGATGATGCCTATGGTTGTAGGGGCAACCAGGTAAACAGAAGGAGGCACTCCAAAGAGGTCATACCTAGCTAATTCATTAGCAAACAAATCCTCCAGTTTCAGACTTTATAGGTGGTGGTACAGCCTTAAGGAGTGGCTTGTAATTAAGTGGGAGAAAAATGCAACCAGACCGTGTTGTAAAGGTTCGATGACATTTTACAAAGCAAATAAACATTGCATTTAGATCACAGAGAATGAAGAAAAGTTGATGATAATGGAGACAGCTGCTTTTGCTCTCAACAAAACTGTACAGACAATAATAAAAGATGAAATAAGGAGACAGGAGAACTGGGAAGGAACAGAATGCAGATACAAATAAAGAAGAAGTAACATGAGGAAACCATGAATTGGAGACTAGAAGTGCAGGAGAAAATGCACATCTATATTAAAATAAAAATAAAAACACAAAGGATTCTGAGAGGAAGGCTCAGCAGTTAAGAGTAGGCACTGCTGAGAATCAGGGTTCAATTTCTAGCACCCATGAGGGGCGGCTCCCAATCAGCTGTACCTCCAGCTCCAGGGGGATCTGATGCCCTCTTCTGGACTCCACAGGTACATACGCTACACACACACACACACACACACACACACACACACACACACCTAACTAAATAAATAAATCTAAAGACTGAAACATATATTTTGAATCATCAATGTAGGGAGTAAATGTTAAAAGTTCTCCCAAACTACAGGGGAAAAAAATGAGAACATTTTTGTAACACTTTAATAGATGAGGAAGATAGATACAGAAAAGATGTGTACATAGCTTCCTTTATTTGCAATTGAACAGAGTTCAGAGACTTAGCAGGGAAAAATACTGTATTACAAAAGTAAGAGATTAATGAGAAGGAAATCACTCCTGGAATTTGAGGGTGAACATCTTTAAGATGAAGGGACAAAAAGCAGCACGTCCACAAAGTCATCAGCGGACTGAAATCAAACCCCTCCATCACAGTGCTAAATGGCAGGATACAATGGAATAAAATAAACAGGTTTCTCAGAGGAAAAGGTTTTAGCCTCAATATTTCTAAGCCCTGGCAGAAAATCATTCATGTGAAAATGCACAGAAAGACATTTTGCAGACACAGAAAAAGATGCTAAAACGGTACCCATTAATTGTGTCTAAAAAGATTAACAGGACTTTAAGAGGCATTAGAGCAGATCAGTAGAATTGAAATATTAATATACACTATCTGGTTTACTTAAAAACCAGCAAATAAAAGAACAAGTCATTAATCTTACTCGTATTGTGAGGGTAATCGGGTGGCCATCTCCTATTGCTTCACTGGGGTTAAAGCTCAAGGTTGTATCTCTTAGGAAGTCTGGCTTCAAGAGATACCCAGAGCCTCCATTATCCAAAAATTTCCCATTCTGCAAGTCCATAGGCAGTCCAGGGGTTTGGAAATTCAAGGCCACTGTGAAAAAGAAGTATGTTGACATTGTTTGGAAACAGAGTGTAGTTAAAGACATTCAGTTCAGTGGTGTGTCAAAATCATCACACACTACATATCTTCATTTATTCTAACACTATGGATCATTCATCTAATAATTCATGATTTTTAAACTTTTTTGCTGTCTTGATGTGGTGGTTTTAATGAAATGAAATGAAGATGGTCTCCATAGGCCCATAGGAAGTGTTGCTATTTAGGAGGTGTGGTCTTGGTGGAGGAAGTGTGTCACTTAGGGTGGGCTTTAAGGCTTCAAATATTCAAGCTAGGCCCAGCATCTCTTTCTCTCTCTCTTTCTACTGTCTGAAGATTCAGATGTAGAACTCTCAGCTACCTCTCCAAGACCATGTCTGCCTGCATGCTGTCATGCTTCATGCCATTATGATAAGGGTCTAAACCTCTGAATTGTAGGCCAGTCTCAATTAAATGTTTTCTTTTATAAGAGTTGCAGTGGCCATGGTGTCTCTTCACAGCAATGGAAATCCTGACACTTGCCTATGTCAATGTGTGTCTGTGAATTGTAACATTTAGTTTGCAAATTAAATTATTATATAGTTGTTGGTTGTTGGGTTAGGAATGGGGACAGGAAATCATATAGCACAGACTGACCTCAGGCTCTCCATGTGAAAGAGGAAGACTTTGAACTCCCAAAGCTCTTGTCTCCCCTTTCCCTACTGAGATTACTGAGATTACAGGCGTGCTTCATAATATCCATCTATTATCTTGCATAATGCAAGGAAAGTGGCATTCAGTATGGATTACCAAAAAGCAAAACATGTGTCAAATAATATTCAATAAATACAAAAATAAAGAAAATAGGGCTGGGACTCTACCTTGGGGTAGCATGTTTCCTTAACCTGTGTGGGGCATTATATTTAATCATCAGTACTGGTTTCTACTGCTAAGGAAAAGAAAGCACCAACTATAATACAAATATCCAGGTCCAAGAGCTGGCTATGTTCCCTAAGACGGTGAGAAACTGGTATGCACATTGATTGATTAGTGGTCCTGGTATACAGTCCTCCCTCAAGCCTTCCTTATTCCATCTGACTCCACTGCCCATATTCTCAGACCTACACACAAGCCTCTCCACGGTTCAGGAAATGAAGAATGAGCAATGACAAGCAATGACATTGAGTGGCTGGGTCTGGTGCCATCCCTGCTCTTCAGGTAGGAGCAAGGAGAATCTGGCACAGAGAAATGACCAGTCCTGTGACCTTACTCATCTTCTGATACTGAGAGTGTCAAAGCTCATGAGAAGTCAAAATGATGGAGGACACCTGATTAAAAAGAAGGCTTGAGCCCAACTCAAGCAAGGAACTTGATCTTTGATTCCCCTTCTGTCCATCTGGTCACCCTGTTCCTCAAGCACACAAGTTCCAATATCAAGTCCTTGTGACTTCATCTTCCAACCCTCTCCAGTCACTGGGGGAAAACTTTAGCTCTAGAAACCAGTGATTTATCAATATCCCACTCCCAGGGTCAGAACTTTTCCAGAAATTGCCATTAACTCACCCAAGGAATTTATTTCCACTTACATTTGCAGGTAACCCATTGTCCTACATAACATACCCATCTGACAGCCTACATTCCAAAACTCTTGAGGGTTAAAATTAGAAGAGTCTGCTCTGATCATTTTGGGGTAAACTCTGGTGATGAATGACCTGGTATGGAAAATGAATTCATTGGCTAAAAAAAAGAGAAAAGTAATAAAATTTTGTGAAGCATGTGTAATAAAAATCTATTTTTATATTACTCATATGTATGAAATAATTCTTTGTATGACCTGTACAAAACCATTTATCAATTACAAGATAAAAGAATTCTATACATTTATGCTTACAAGATAATTAATAAAATTTGTAATATTTCATGGAACAACTTACATACATTGATTAGATACTTGAGGAACTATTTTGCTCTCACACATCCAAATTAATTACACATTAGTACAAAAATACACACGATTCCAAAATAAAATGTATTTTAAGTAGCATATTTATCAGTTTGATTTTTTTTACATTTTCAATTTTCACATTAAGATGGACTCAAATCTAAGTCATATAAAACTATGTATTTCTAGTTCCATTAATTTAGAGATCTTTTCACATAATTAAAGAGTTTAGAGGGGTCCTCAAATTATCTGGCTTAGCTTCCAGTCCTCTGGTCCAGCATCTTTTCCTCAAGTGCTTCCAACTCTGTTTTAAACCTTCCTTTGGCAATCTCATGGACTTCTCAACATTTTCATCTCTAATACGTCTTTTGTTGAGCTATCTACTTGCTTGTAACATGTACATATTTATGCATGCATATGCAATCTATACATACTCTGTATAATTCTGCTTGTCTATAAGTGACTTGGGATTAAAAACTAATTTGCATCCTTCACCATTTGACTGATGTTCATTAGCTTAGTTGAACACAGATGTCAGTTTTCCCCAAGATTTTTTCGTCTGTCACTGAACAGATCTCATTGCCACAACCATTTTTGACAATATGACAATCAACATTGAGAGAAATTATTGCCATGTATAGCCCTTGGTATTTGTTAGTGGGACAGAACCCTTTCCTCCTTGACCTAAATGCTGTTGTTTTAGAAGCATTTTTAGTTTAAAAGCCAAATATTGTTTTGAAATCATGATCCCTTCTGTGCTCTAAAGGAAGTCTATCCACAAGCACAACAAGCAAACTTGGAACCTAGGGCTGACCGTCTACAGAGTGTTGCATTAATGGTGATGATGGTTGGGTTAAGAAACATCCACACATCAACAAGGCACACCTACATGTATGTCTGTGAAGGTATTGATTAACTGAGAAAGACACCCTCATTATGTGTGGTATCAACACATTGTTAGGTCCTTGTTTAAAAAAAGGGGAGGGGAGTGAGGAAATCCAGTTGATCACAAGCACCCATCTCTCTTGCTTGTTTATCTAAAGAGATGTGGACAAGCAGCTGCCTTGTACTTCCACCACCATGGAGCTATAGCTCTTTTACTTCCTGTGCCAGGATTGACTCTGTCTCCTCAAACTGTGAGTCACCTCGGCTTCCTTCCTGAAGTTGCTGCTTGGCAGGCATTTGGTCATGGCAATGAGAAAAATAGCTATGAAGGTCTTGTAACATGATATCAGTGTGTTACTTCTGAAATTTGCCACTAGAAATTGCACACGATTTATTACAAATGCACTTCATGCTCTTCCTAGAAACATATGGAAATCAAATAAAAAGAGGAAATAAAACTTCATACAATCTCACTACTCAATTAAGAATTACCAATATCTGGGTGGTGGGTTTCTTTCTATTTTTTTTCAATCTATATGCTAATTTTTCAAATGAATTTATATCATGTATTCCCTCTTACTGGTTGTCTTTTTTTAACTTAACTGGAATAATGTGAGAACCATTCCATTTTGATAACATTCCTAGATTTTATTTTTGTGATGTTTATAATGGTATGTACAGTAAGTCTAGGTATCTGTGTAGTTAAACCTTTGCTGTTATCATTAACTATTTAATTACTGACTTTTGGTACAAGAATAATATTCTACTCTCTTTATGGCACTATGCACTATATCTAGGCTTACCTGCACCAATCCCTTTCCAAAATTGCTTGTGTGTGATTAATCTACTAGAAGTGAGAGAATTGTGACTACTCCCACTGTGCCAAACCTCCTATTCTTAAAAAATTTAAAAACTACACAACACATTGAGGTGTCAGACGTCAGCTAGTAAAGTGGGCCATTCAAACACTCTTGACCAGACTGTGCAGTAAGAAATCTGTGCAACCCAAGTTGGGAAGGTGACCCAGCAGATAAGAGTTCCCAGTAAGCAAACATGCAGACCTGCGTTTACATCCCCATCACCCAAATAAAAACCCAGCATGGCTGCATGAACACCTATAGCCTCAGCACTGTGGCAGGATGGGAGTGGACCCAGAGGGTGTATCAGTGAGACTTGCTGACTACCAGCCTAACTCCAGGTTCAGTGAGAGATCCTGTCTTGAGGGAACAAGGCAGAGAGTGACAGAATAGAACCCTGGTATCTTCAACTGGATTCTGCTTGATCACAAGTACATGTATTCACGTACACACATCGCTCTCCTCTCTCTCTCTCTCTCTCTCTCTCTCTCTCTCTCTCTCTCTCT
>NW_004949097.1:6413461-6416031 GCF_000317375.1 Microtus ochrogaster
CTCTCTCTCTCTCTCTCTCTCTCTCTCTCTCTCTCTCTCCCTCCCTTCCTAGTGGTTCCTTCTTGTTGCCTACAGTCTTCCATTCTGATCTATTTTTTTATCCCATCCCACTCAATAGTACCCTATCTTACCCTTTTATCTATCTGACTCTCCGGCTGCTGTGCAATGCGGCACACAGTGGCTTGTGCTACTCTCAGATTGCAGCCTGCTTCTGCTTCTGCTTTCTCCCAGAAAAACCTGAGTGTTTTGCAGTGGGCCCTGTCACTCAGCACTCTGTAGTACCACCTGCCCATCTCAGATCTGCCCACACAAGGGTCCACAGCTCACACACTAAATCAAAATGCTGGAACTTTAAAGAAGGCAATTTAAGCATGATGTTGGCACACCTTTAGTCTCAGCGCTCGGTAGGCAGAGGCAGGTAGGTCTCTATGAGTTAGTTCAAGGCCATTTTGGCCAACACAGTGTGTTCCAGGTCAACCAGGACTACATAGCTCTACCTTGTCTAAAAAAAATTAAGACAGTTAATAAAAGAGTTTTATGATATAAGACTTAATGAAATTCAAAAATACAAACCCTTTCGAAATTATATTAAGTGAATTGAAATTAAATAAGAATATATATTCATAAATTTGCCCAACCCATGCTAACCCTTCAGCAAGGACTAGAACTGACTTAAATACTCTTTCCTTTGATGTTTCAAGCATTTACCTCTCAATTTTGAAAGTTTTCGAGCTTGAGACTCCCCAATAGAATTATTCTCATTAAATTGCTGATAACGTCTTGAATATTGTAAGCTTCGGAACTTCTCAGCTTTAGTATAAATGACAAGATCAGATAAGGCCAGAGCTATTTTTAGCTTCCTGATCTGAAAATAAGATGCAGTGATTTCACATTTTTACACTAATCATTTGTAATTTTACTTTTCTAATAATAAAAATATGCTTTTAAAGAGATTATTTCAGATTTTTTTTTTCTTAAGCTTATCTCCTCTAGAATTCTTTGGACTAAGCCAATGTAATAGTTCTTATGCCCACAATATTTAATAAATATCTGAACTAGACTGAACTTATTTTAATTAGTTAATGTTTTAAGACTTGAGAATAAAAATTTTTACTATTTTCTCATCCCCCAAAGATCTCAGCTTAGTCTCATAAGTTTTATAAATTTAAGAACAGTAGTCATAAATATATTTCCAGTTCATTCTGACATTTTAGGATAGTTTTTCTCTTTAGTAGATATTTGCTCTTCCACTGCAGTCCCCTCAGCCTCTTCCCAGGTTTGTGATCAACCTCCCTGACTCCTGCTCATGCTACACATTAATATTTAAGTTAGTACATAAATGATACATTTCTTCATGACATCCTCACAAGTATGTATTCTCATACACTCCTCTCCTTTGTCTATCTGCTGTGCTGCCCTCCCCTGTGATTCCTCCGGCAGCCTCCTGCTCATCCCCTCCTCAATTTTTATGTCACGTGGGTCCCACTGTTTTCTCTTAGTTCCATCTCAGTCTCTACACTTCTTCAAACCCTCCAGTCATCCTCTTCCTACTTTTGTGTCATATATATGCGTGTGTGTGCACATATATGTATATGCATAAATTTATAGATTAATTCCCATATCAGAAAGACTGTGCAGTGTTTGCCTGTGCCTGGCTGGTGTCTCTTAGTATAATGATACCCAGATCAAAGATAATAATGTGACAAGGAATAATGAAGACCAAAGCAATATAGGATGTCTATATCATACTCCTGCAAGGCTCAGGGGACACTGCAGACGGGAAGCAGAAAGATTATAGAAGCCAGAGGTCAGGGAACATTGCTGAGAAATAGTGTTTTCTAGACACAGCATAGCCATCACACTGATGAACTCACAGCAGATGTAGTGGCCTGCACAAGACCCACACAAGCTCAAGCCAGCCAGACCTTTACCAAGGAGTGGGAATGGGTGCCTGGGGGATCCATTAGCACTTGAGGACCATTAGCAGTTGAGGGTCACTGAGGAAACAAAGTCAGTCTTCTCCAGTAGTGTGGCTGTACTAGGTTGCCCTACACCCACGAACATACAGATGAACATACAAGATGAACATGCAGGCAATATAAATTGAACTAAGAGGAGGAAAGGGAAGGAAGGAAAAAAGGAAGAGGGGGAGGAAGGGAAGGGAGGAGGGGGAGGAAGAGGAAGAAGAATTCACTGAGAGAAAGGAGTGTATGTAGGGGCAATGACAGGAGGTACAAGGGAGACACAGAGTGGATATAATCTAAACACATTGTGTTTGCAGATGAAATTACAGAAAAGTAAAAACTTAAGAAGATTAAAAGTAAAAATGTTTATAAAAGACCTGCAACTGAAAAAATGACAATTCAGTTCATTTAAAAGATAAGAAAGTTTCTTATTTTGTTTTCACCTAAATAGACCTGTTAGTTGTGAAGAATTAGAAGAGGTTATCAAAAACCTCCCTACCAAAAAAAGCCCAGGACCAGATGGTTTCAATGCAGAATTCTACCAGAACTTCCAAGAAGACCTAATACCTATACTCCTTAATGTATTTCACAATATAGAAATAGAAG